>NC_092872.1:680261427-680471427 GCF_028372415.1 Notamacropus eugenii | reverse complement strand
ATAATATAATGCAGCTACACTGTTTTTTTTTGCTGTTTCTCACATATGACACTACATGTCCCAACTCTGCATGGTACTGGCTATTGCCCATGCCTAGAATACTCTCTCTCCCCATTTCGGACATATTTCCTGGGTTCTTTCAGTATTCAGATCAAATCCCACTTTTCGCTACATGCCCTCTCTAGTCTCCTGCTTCCCTCTGAGCTTATTTTCCATTTACACTCTCATTATCTTGTGCATAAATAGTTACCTATGTATTGTCTCTCCCACTAGAATCTGAGCTCCTTAATATCAAGGATTGTGTCTTTGCCTTTCTTTGCAGAACAATACTGATGCTTAGTAAACACTTTAAAATGTGTGTTAATTGACTGATATTGATTATTGTTCTAAATATTTAGGTATTTTATTTTAGTAGGAATTATTTTGTAGTTTTATTTATACAAGTCATGAATGTGTAGATTAATTCCTAGATTCTAATATACTTTGTTGTTCTCATGAGTGGGAATTCTTTTCCGATCTTTTGCTTATGGATTTAAAAAAATAAATAGGAGGGTTCCTGAACCATTCTCATATGTGGAATGCCCAAAGGAATAGACAAAATCTTTTAAGATTTTGGATCATTAAGAGATTAAGGAAGAACAATTTGGAACTACTCCCAAAGAACTATAAAACTACATATCCTTTACCCCAACAACACTACTAGTAGGTTTGTATCCCAAAAAGATGCAAAAAAGAAAAAGATAAAAGATTTATATATACAAAAATATTGATAGCAGCTCTTTTTGTGGTGGCAAAGGATTGGAAATTGAGGGCATGTCCATCAATGGGGGAATGGCTGAACAAGTTATTATATGCCCGGCCTAGAGGCCTGAGGGCTACCCGAGTCTTCTTACCTCACCTCCCGAGGTCTTCTGTTGGCCAAACCGGATGCTCGTATGAGAGAAAGGACGTTCCAGAGTCGAACAAGGGTTGAGCTTTATTTCAGGGTCTAGTTACAAGTGCAGGGGAATTCTTCCTTAGGAGGGAAAGAGAAAGATCTCCCAAGGAGGCAAAGATCTTACAATAAGAGATTGGAAGTAGAAGTGTAAGCGGGGAGAGAGGGGGAGGGGAGAGAAGAGAGAGGAAAAGCGGAGCCTTGTTGTCCTGTCCGCTCCGCGCCCCTCCGCCCAAGAGAACTTTCAGGCTTTCCTGATCCTACCTAAACTCTCCAGCAGCATAGTTTGCATCTGAATACCGTGCTGTTAGATAACAATAGTGTGCCCAGATCCGGGACAATCTCGAGGGTGGGGAGAGCTCTCTCCCATCACGTTTCTCACGGGAAGAGGCGGAAATACACGAGATAGCTCGGTTCACCTCAATTCCCAGCCATTTCCTGGGGGGGATCCTCGTGAGAACTCTAAGATTTAGAAGTTCCCACCTTTACCCGCCCGAGACTGTCCACATGGAATTGAGCTTCCATCCCCAACAATTATATATGATAGTGATGGAATACTATTATTCCGTAAGAAATGAGCAGCAGGATGCTTTCAAATTAACCTGGATAGAATTACAGGAAATAATGCAAAATGAAGTGAGCAGAAACAGAACATTGGCCACAATAACAGTAATGCCATATAGATAGGGTCCTAGGACCTGGACATCTGAAAGGAAAAGACCACATCTTTGAAAGCAACCTAGTCACTGAATTTTCCTGGATATTTCAGTAGCCCAGTCCCTGGCATTTTGCCTGAGGTATCTGGTTCATCTCAGCCCAGACCACCACTTAACTCTTTTCACAGTTTTCACCTCCTCCCTCCCCTGCTCCCAGGTTATTGGTCACTCTTTAATCCCATCCAAATCTTCTTACAGTCTTTTTTTTTTTTAAATAAAATCATCAATCTCATTAACCAATTAAGGCATATATTGACTTAGAATATAGCCTGCTGGTCCAGAATATTAAGGGAATTAATGAAAAGAAATTCTAGGGAAGGTAGCCTAGGCATACCAGATCTCAAATTGCATTATAAAGCAGCAATCATCAAAACCACTTGGTACTGGCTAAGAAAGAGGGGTAGACCAGTGGAATAGATTAGGTAGTAAAGACCCAATAGTCACTGAATATAGCAATCTGCTGTTTGATAAACTCAAGGACCTCAGCTTCTGGGATAAGGACTCACTTTAAAAAAACCACTGGGAAAACTGGATAACAATATGGTGGAAACTAGGCATAGACCAATGCCTGAAACAATAATAAAGTCCAAATGGGTACACATTCTAGGTGTAAAGGCTGATAGTATAAACAATTTAGGGGAACAAGGGATAGTGTCAGATTTGTCAGATAAATTTGTCAGATTTATGGAGAATGGAGAAATTTATGACCAAATAAAACACAGAGAATATTATGAAGTACAATATGGATAATTTTGATTGCATGAACTTGAAAAGATTTTGCACAAACAAAGCCAAGCAACTGAGATAAGGAGGGAATCAGAAAACTAGAAAGAATTTTTATAACTAGTGTCTGTGATGAAGGCCTCATTTCTAAAATATATAAAGAACTGAGTCAAATGTAGAAGAATACAAGTCACTCCCCAACTGATAAATGGTCAAAGGATATGAACAGGTAGTTTTCAGAGGAAGAAATTAAAGCTATCTATGGTCATATTAAAAAACACTCTAAATCACTATTGATTAGAGAGATGCAAATCAAACCAAGTCTGAGGTACCACATCACACTTATCAAATTGGCTAACATGACAAAACAGGAAGATGATAAATGTTGAAGATGTGGGAGAGTTGGAACACTAATTCATTGTTGATGGAGCTGTGTGCTGATCCAAACATTCTGGAGAGCAATTTGGAACTATACCCAAAGGGCTACAAAAATGTGTATACCTTTTGACCCAGCAATATCATTTCTAGGGCTGTATTCCAAAGAGACCATAAAAATAGGAAAAGGTCCTACATGCATAAAAATATTTATAGCAGCTCCTTTTGTGGTGGCCAAGGACTGGAAATCAAGGGGATGCCCATCAATTGGGGAATGGCTGAACAAGTTGTGGTACATGGATATAATGGAATACTATTGTGCTATAAAAAATGACATACAGGAGGACTTCAGAAAAATCTGGAAAGACTTACATGAACTAATGCTGAGTGAAATCAGCAAGACCAGGAGAACATTATACAAGGTAACAGTCACAGTATATGAGCACTGTTTCTGATAGACTTAGCTCTTCACAGCAATGCAAGGACATAAAACATTCCCAAAGGACTCTTGAGGCAAAATGCCACCCACATTCAGAGAAAGAATTATGGAACTGGGCTGCAGAATGAAACAGACTATTTTCTCTTGTGTTATGGTTTTTAATTTTTTGTTTTCGTTTTTCTCATTGTTTCTCCTATTCATTTTAATTCTTGTATGCAACATGACTAAGGTGAAAATGTGTTTAATAAAAATGTGTGTGTAGAACTCATATAAGAATGCATGCTGTCTTGAGGAGGTGGGGGGGAGAGAAAGGAGGAGAAAATTTAAAACTTATGAAAAGGATTGTTGAAAACTGAAAACAAATAAATCAATTAAATTAAAAAAAAAGAATCTAGACTGCTTCTTTTGGCACCACAAATAAAATTTGTTACTTCGACTGAAAGAATGCTTGAGTAGGCGAATTCTTTTAGGGTAGATCCCCCTGTATCTTTGCATTTGGGAGTTCTCAGCGCCACAAAACACAACATATTTGATGGTCCTATACAGGGAATTGCCTGACCCCCTCAAACTCTCCTCCAGTCAAGACCAGAAGGTATGTAAGCTTCTTCTTTATCCCTTTTTCCTCTCTGAAGTTGGAGTCACTCTACAAGCACCTAGGAAGGCTTGGAAGTGTTTTTTCAGCTTGATGACCTCAGTATCCATTCAGGTAAGACTATTAAGAGGCTGTCTCAGTCTAGGGCACATCTTCATCACAATAGGGGATACCCTTTCTGGATGTGTATGCCAAATTCTATCCATTTTCTACGACCCAAGTGAATTGGGAAAACTAAGTACTTTTTGGTTTCCTAAGGCTTGCTCCCTCTATATCCCAGAATCCTCCTTCATAGAGAGACTCCTAGTCCCCACACTGGTGCCTACCAGATTCCTCTTCTCTTCTAGCCGCATGGCCCTTGGATCCTCATCTCTGAATCCAGATTCAGAGGAACTTCCTTGAGATTTTCCCTTAGGTTATCTTTTACAATATTGAAAATACCTCAGGTCTCCAATACGTTGAAAAAGAAAAGCCTTGTACCTGACCTTAATTATAATTTAGAGGACCTTGAAAAATTGCAAAGATTAAAAAAAGTTTCTTAAAATTCTTCTTCCTGTAATTCTGACTCTGACCATGCTAAGGCTACAGTGAAAAGTTAGAACAGTTAAAAACATCTTAGCAGATTCTGGAATTTCATTAAGGAGTTTTGAAGCACCTCCATACAATCTTGATCACTCCTTTCCCCACGCCCTTCCCTTGAGTCAAGAGAATATCTCAGTGCATGGGATTACAAACAGTCCAGTGTTTCCCCATTAACCCCTCTCATTCCATATTAGACTATGAAAGGAGAGTGCTAGAGAATGGTAGGGAATTTGAGTCACCCCTCCCTCACCTTTGAATTCACTCTGCCCCCTTGATGAAAGGAAGGAGGGAAGAGGGGCAGCAGATACATTGACAGGACCCCACTGGCAATGTCCATGGACCCTGGGCACCCTATATCCCACCCAGAAAGCCTGGAAGTATCATCCAGTTTCAGCACATCCTATCCTGTTCACTCCCTCAGCAACTGTGGGTGAAAGTGAAATGGGTCAAGGCAATACCAGGTAAGAGGCCATCCAGCTTCTACACTCAGTAAGCCCAAATAAGTTGTAGTTTTAACATGTTAATCATGAGATCCTGATTCTTTGTGTAAAATAATTTGGAAATGCATTCAACAAGATTGAAATCATCTCATTGATAATGGGTTTGTTTCAAGTTTCAAACTGGTAACCTTTTGTATCAGTTATGTCAAGCAACTTTTCATAATTTGGATGTTATTAGAGTATGTAATGAGCAAAACTAAAAAGACAATGGAAAATTGTTTTCCTGCTAACCCTGTCTTACAATGTTTTGTAACTGCCATTTAGAAAACTGAATTTTTTCACCTTGGCCTATAGTTTAGAGGAAGTTGAAGCTAAAACAATTTGACTCTCACTTATGAAATTGTATGATTGCTAAAGATTATTTTTAGTGATGAAACCGAAAACTAGTAATGGGTTACTGTGTGTGGGTGTGGGTGTGGAAAGGAAGGAATGAAGTGAAAACCTTATCCACGTTGGTTCTGTCCATTCAAGGCAGTTCTCAGGGCTAGTCAAAAGACACAGCCCATAACAGCTTTAAGGGTAGGTGGGGTGAATAGACAGCCCCTTCTCTGGGGTTTCTGTAGATCCCCCTTATTTAGTAAACTTTCAAAAAAGCTTGTTTGGGCTATGGAATTCCTAAACAATGAACTTGACTTGCTGAGAATTTTGCAAGTATATAGAAATTATCTCTAACAATTTACACTAGGACAAATTTAAATTTCAGATGTAAAACATGGTAAATCTTTCCTCAAGCTGTAAAAAGTGAAGCTTATTATTTGAGGTAAAAGCATACAGGACCATAATTCATTTTGAGTTGTCTAATGAATCATAATAATCCATCAATAATCAATAGTCAGTAGTCCACCATCTGAGAGAAATATCATAGGCTACTCAGAGAGAATGTGATACAGGTAGAGGTCTGCATCTGGAAAAGCTAAGAGGACAATTTTATATACAAGATGGGATCCTCTTTGCTCAATTTTTCCATTATGTTCCTTTGAAAAGGAACACTTGACAATTCCTGAGTCTGGCTATGAAATAAAATTGAAAAGTTGAATTATCTGAATTCTAAGGATGCTTTATCCTGCCATACTTGGTATAAATCTTGGTCCTGCTTTATCCTTTTATAGCAAATTTCTACAATCAGAGCAAATGGTTAGTGAAAGATTTAAGCACAATGCAAGTGTATGAGATCTTTTTGTTCTGATCTGAATGTGTAGTCATTCCATATCCTAAACAATTGAAATTAAATCAGAAAACTTCATTTTGGTTTAGGGAGGAGAATTTCAGTGCAATCAGTTTTCATAGAGAGAGGTAATCTATGTTGCCTAGTATCATCTCTAGTCTTTTGTTATAATTGGAGTAAAAGTCAGTCTCTGGAAAATTCATTTGTGTAACTATTGAACCCAGGGGTGGAAAACTTTTACCTGTGAAATGTTGTTACTTCCTAATAGCATATGATCCTCCTAAAAGAATTGAAATCAGAGTGGAAACTTTTGAGACAGATACTAATAGGGCTCTTGCTTTCTTTCTTTGTTTTCCCCCATTGTGACATCACTTTTAATTATCTCTGTATTTGGGTCCTGCATATTGAACTTGCTTTTCAGATTTGTGTCTTCCAGACTACAGGCCATTCACCTACAGTTGGTAGTAAAGTGGGTACCAGCCCATGCCCACCCATTATCTGCTGGATGTAGCTTATGCTCAGTTTCAGTCAAAATCCTTCTTGGGATTCCATCAAGGCAGGGACAACTCTACACCTTTTGCCAACAGAAAACAGTTTCAGAACCTGAAATGGGACTTTAGGTCCCATTTATTTGAGAGGGTAACGATGGGGTGATAAGACCTGGACCTCTGAAAAGAAAAGACCATGTACTTTGAAAGCAACACAGTCCCTGAATTTTCCCATACATTTCAGTAGCCCTTTCTCTGGTGTTTGAGGCATCTGGCCCAGCCCAGTCCACTTAACTCCTTTCACTATTTGCACCTGAGCTCCCCAGGTTATTTGCCACTCACTCCTTAATCCTATCCAAATTTTCTCACAGTCTTTTTTTTGTATAAAAGTATCAGTCTCACACCCATTAAAGCACAGATTGACTTAAAACCTAGCCTGTTTCTATTGGCATCACTAATAAATCTTGCTACTTTGACTGAAAGGAGGTTTGAGTGGTTGAATTCTTTTAAGGCAGACCATTGTACCCTTATATTTGAGAGTTCCATCACACTAGACTGCAACAATATCATGATCAACTGTGAATGACTTAGCTGTTCTCAGCAATATAAAGATACAAGACAACTTGAAGGACTTATGACGAAAAATGCTATCCACCTCCGAAGAAAGAAGTGATGGGGATCTGAATGCAGATCAAAGCATACTAACTTTTTCCTTTATTTTTTCAGGTTTTTTTGTGTGTTTTCTTTCACATGTCCAATATGGAAATATATTTTTCGTGACTGTACGCATATAACTTACGTGAAATTCAGGGAGAGGGAAAAAGGGGAAAGGAGGGAGAGAATTTAGAACTCAAAATTTTTTAAAGAAATGAAGATTACAAATTGTTTTTGCATGTAATTGGGGAATAGAAGATATTTTTAGAAGATATTAAGAGACAAGGATTTGCTTAGAAAGCCCTTAAAAGGGACCAGGAACTATCCTCAGGGATGGGGAGATGAACGAGGAGAAAAAGAAGTTAATTAGGAACATATGTTTGAGTCTGAAAGGGACTTTCACCAGCCATCTAGTTTTGCATCTCTAGGGAAAGAGAGACCAAAGAAAGGGTTGATTGGTTTTCTTTAGGTCATGAAGTTGATGCTTGAAAGACTCTAAATTTGATCTGAATCTTCTGGTTCTAGATCCAGTGGTCCTTTCAATATAATATATTTCTTTATGGGAGTTGGTATTTCTATAAATCCTACAGCTGAAAGTCATTCAAATAGAGCAATGAGGGAGGGAGGTGGGAGGAATTCAGAATTGTACTATTATCTGGGTTAGGCAAAAGAGGAGGCATCAATTGCTTCTTAGTAGCGTTACTTAGCATACAAGTAATTAAAGGAACAAAGAGAACATTAATAAACAAATACCATAAAGATCGATCAAGTAAAAGTATTTGGGTGGGGAGGCAGAACTAAGATGATAGAATAAAGGCAGTGTTGCATCTGAGCTCTCCCAAATTCCATTCCAAACAACTTTAAATTAACGCCTAAAAATAAATTCCAGAGGACAGAGTGAAAAATTTTTCAAGCTCAAGACAATGTAATAGGTCAGCAGGAAAGTTCAGTCTCACTAAGGTAAGAATGGAATGCAATCCAGCACAGTTCATGTTCCAGCAAGTCAGAAGCAGGGCTTTAGGGTGGCTGAATTGGCAGTGGCAGCTTCCCAAGCTTTCAGCCTATAGATTATATAAGAGTCAGATAACTGATCAGAAGGAGATGATAAGGGACTCTTTGCTGTCATTGGGTGTAGGACTCTGTCTCATTGCCCATATGTGGATCAAGATTGCAGTCTTGGGTCACAGTCCTAGAAGGAGGAGGAGCACTAACACCAAAAAACTTGTGGCCATACGGAAGCAAATCCTTGTCACAATTCCAGGATGGAAAAGAATACTTATGGTTACTCACAGTCAAGAGCATAGGCCAGGAGAGTAATCACAACAGCAATCCTTAGATCATACTAACCTTGGAAGAGCTGAAAAACTTTAGATCTCCAGGACTGGATTTGAAAACAGTATCTCAAAAACCATGAAGCTTGGGACACCATCCCTTTTACCACAGAATCCAACTTTAACACAAAGTTAAAAGTCAATAAATACAATGGAAAATGAGCAAACAAAAAGAAAACAGAACAAAAATGAACCGAAAGAAAGTTACCATGATGATAGGGAAGATCAAAACACAAACAGAAAAAAAAAATCTATAGCAGTTAAATCCAAAGCCTCAGAGAAAAATGTGAGTCTGTCTCAAGACCAAAAAGGATTCCTGGAAGAGCTCAAAGAGGATTTTATTTTATTTTATTTTTTTTATTTAAATTTATTCATTTAAGTTTTCAACATTTCATTTCCACAAAATTTTGGGTTCCAAATTTTCTCCCCATTTCTCCCCTCCCCCACCCCCAAACACCGAGCATTCTAATTGCCCCTATTACCAATCTGCCTTCCCTTCTAACATCTCTCCCTTTCCTTATCCCCATCTTCTCTTTTGTCCTGCAGGGCAAGATTACTTTCTATACCCCATTACTTGTATTTCTTATTTCCTAGTAGCAAGAACAACACTTGAGAGTTGTTCCTAAAACTTTGACTTCCAACTTCTCTTTACCCCTCCCTCCCCACCCATTCCCTTTGGGAAGGCAAGCAATTCAATATAGGCCATATCTGTGTAGTTTTGCAAATGACTTCCATAATAGTCGTGTTGTGTAAGACTAACTATAATTCCCTCCATCTTTTCCTGCCCCCCATTGCTTCTATTCTCTCTTTGAATCCTGTCCCTCCCCAAGAGTGTTGACTTCTAATTGCTCCCTCCTCCCACTGCCTCCCTTCCATCATCCCCCCCCCACTCTGTTTATCCCCTTCTCCCCCACTTTCCTCTATTGTAAGATAGGTTTTCATACCAAAATGAGTGTGCATTTTATTCCTTCCTGTAGTCGAATGTGATGAGAGTAAGTTTCATGTTTTTCTCTTACCTCCCTTCCTTTTCCCTCCACTGAAAAGTCTTTTACTTGCCTCTTTTATGAGAGACAATTTGCCCCATTCCATTTTTCCCTTTCTCCTCCTATCTCTCTCATCGCTTAATTTCATTTTTCAAAGATATGATCCCATCCTATTCAGTTCACCCTGTGCTCTCTGTCTCTCTCTATGCGTGTGTGTGTGTGTGTGTGTAATCCCACCAACTCCCCAGATACTGAAAACAGTTTCAAGAGTTACAAATATTGTCTTTCCATGTAAGAATGTAAATAGTTCAACTTTAGTAAGTGCCTTATGATTTCTCTTTGCTATTTACCTTTTCATACTTCTCTTGATTCTTGCTTGAAGGTCAAATTTTCTTTTCAGCTCTGGTCTTTTCATCAAGAATGCTTGAAAGTCCTTTATTTCATTGAAAGACCAATTTTTCCCCTGAAGTATTATACTCAGTTTTGCTGGGTAGGTGATTCTTGGTTTTAGTTCTAGTTCCTTTGACTTCTGGAATATCATATTCCATACCCTTCGATCCCTTAATGTAGAAGCTGCTAGATCTTGTGTTATCCTGATTGTATTTCCACTATACTTGAATTGTTTCTTTCTAGCTGCTTGCAATATTTTCTCCTTAACCTGGGAACTCTGGAATTTGGCCACAATGTTCCTAGGAGTTTCTCTTTTTGGAACTCTTTCAGGAGGTGATTGGTGGAATCTTTCAATATCTATTTTGCCCCCTGGCTCTAGAATCTCAGGGCAGTTTTCCTTGATAATTTCATGAAAGATGATGTCTAGGCTCTTTTTTTGATCATGGCTTTCAGGTAGTCCCATAATTTTTAAATTGTCCCTCCTGGATCTATTTTCCAGGTCAGGTGTTTTTCCAATAAGATATTTCACATTATCTTCCATTTTTTCATTCTTTTGGTTTTGTTTAGTGATTTCTTGGTTTCTCATAAAGTCATTAGCCTCCATCTGTTCCATTCTAATTTTGAAAGAACTATTTTCTTCAGTGAGCTTTTGAACCTTCTTTTCCATTTGGCTAATTCTGCTTTTTAAAGCATTCTTCTCCTCCTTGGCTTTTTGAACCTCTTCTGCCAACTGAGTTAGCCTATTTTTCAAGGTGTTATTTTCTTCAGCATTTTTTTGGATCTCCTTTAGCAAGCTGTTGACCTGCTTTTCATGCTTTTCTTGCATCTCTCCCATTTCTCTTCCCAGTTTTTCTTCCACCTCTCTAACTTGATTTTCAAAATCCTTTTTGAGCTCTTCCATGGCCTGAGCCCATGGAATATTTATTTTGGATGTGTGGGATACAGAAGGCTTGATTTCTCTATCTTTCCCTGATGGTAAGCATTGTTCTTCCTCATCCGAGAGGATGGAAGGAGATATCTGTTCACCAATAAAGTAACCTTCTATGGTCTTATTTTTTTTCCCTTTTCTAGGCATTTTCCCAGCCAGTTACTTGACTTCTGAGTGTCCTCTCCACACCCACCACACCTCCAGAACTGCCCAGCCAGTGCTTGGGGTCTGAAATTCAAATGCTGCTTCCCAGCCTCAGGGCTTTTGGCAGGGGCAGGACTGCTATTCAATGTGAGATTAAGTTCAGGTGCTCAGGTGGGGGCAGGGCTGCCACAGGGGGCTCAGTTCCCTCAGGGGTTTTATGGGGAGACCTTCAACAATGGATCCAGGTTCCTGCCTGCTTTGGGAGCCCTTGTCAGCTGCTGCCTCTGCTGCTGCCTCCCAAGGGGGCCTGAGTTATGGAGATTCCCCGCTCCCGTCTCAGCCACCCAAAGAGACTGTCTCACTGACCTTTGGCGCCTGTGGGTGGAGGAACGTGTGTGGCTGCTGGAGATTCTGTCCCTGAAGCCTGCTTGTATCTGCTTCTCTAGGTGCTGCGCAGCTGAGACAGGGCTGGGGTCTTTGCCGGGTCTGGGATGAGACAGACCTTTCATGTTGGTTTTTCAGGGCTCTCTGGAATAGAAATCTCCTCCCCTTGGTTGTTCTGTGGCTTCTGCTGCTCCAGAATTTCTTGGGAGTTCTTCTTCAGATATTTTATGGGCTGTGGGTTTGGAGCTAGCATATATGTGTCTTTCTGCTCCGTCATCTTCGCTCCTCCCCCAAACAGAATCAATTTTTATGAATCTTGAATTGAAGACCTTCCAGAGCTCACATTTCAAGAAAGGATATGGATTTTTGGGTCTGAATGCAAATGCTCTAACCACCAGAAGTGTATTTAGTCATCAGTACCTGTTTCTCAGATAATTTTGTTTTCTCACATTATTGAACTTTCTCAATGATAAAAGACAGCCACACTCATACATTGCCACTCATCCAACAAACACATTTTAAGTACCTACAATATACCAAGTTTTGTGTATAAATGAAAACATAAATGAAACAGGTCCTGCCCTCATGGAGCTTACATTTTGTGGTTGAAGGGAAACAAAGTGAACAGAGTAAATAAAAACTAATTTATTTAGTGAAGTGCTAGTGAGTGAAAGGAATCAGGACAAACCTCTGTAGGCATTGGTACTTCAGCTGAGCCTTGAAGGAAACTAGAAACTCCAGCACACATGAAGAAAAATGAAATTATGCACATTGGAAAGACAGTTACTGCAAAGGCATGAGAAATGAAAATGAAATTCACTCTTCCTTGCATGTATACACCAAAAAAGTTATATGTATCTGTCGTATATGTGTATAACAACTAACCTGTTACACATGATACTTCTCAGGTATTAGAATCTGAAAAGAGTTGAGTTAGTATAGTCCAATCTGAGCCACCAAAATCATTACATGAATTTTCTTTAGGTCATTGATTATCCACTGTCAATTAAACCAGCACAAAACAGAGACAATCAGTCAATCAACATTTCCTAAACACCTACTATATTCCAAGTATTACGATAATCACTGGGAAAGAGCTCCCAATCTAAATGGAGGAGAGAATAAGTAGACAAATATGTACAAACAAACTATACATAGGATAAATATGAAAAAATAAGTGGAAAGTGCCAGAATTTGAGAGGTTGAGAAAGATTTCCTGTAGAAGATGAGGCTTAAGTTGAGATTGGAAGGAAACCAGGGAAGTGAGTTGGCAAAGATGAAGAAGAGCATTCCAGGTGGAGGGGATAACCAGAAAAAAATATACAATGGACAGAGATAAAAATGTCTTGATTGTGGGATGACAAAGAGATCCTGCTACAAGATACAAAAGCATAGTGAATAAAATGAAGAAGACTGAAAAAGTAGGCTGAGTGCTAAAAGGACTAAGTTATGAAGGGATTTAATTGTCAGAAAGAAGATTTTGTATTTTGAACCTGGAAGAGATAGGGAGTCACTGAAGTTTATTGCATAATGGGGAGGTAACACAAGAAGACCTAAACTTTAGGAAAATCCCTTTGGCAATTGGATGGAAAGTGAATTGGAGTGGGGAGACTTGAGACAAGGAGACACAACAGCAGACTCCTATAAGGGAACAAATGTGAGATGATGAGGGCTTACACAAGGGGAATATTAGAGAGATGTGGCAAAGGCAAAACCAATAGGCCTCGGCAACAGATTAGATATGATCGGTGAATGACAGAGGGCAACTGAGCATGACATCCAGATTGAGAGCTTGAGGAAATGGGAGATTGATATTGACCTCAACAGTCACAGTGAAATAAGGAGGGAAAGGAGGGGTCAGGGGGAAAGATAATGAGTTCAGTTTTGGACATGTTAAGTTTAAGATGCCTGCTTGACTTCCATTTCAAGATACCTGAAGGCAGCTTTACAATCTTTTATTTCAGTTTATTGATGCAGAATGAGACACATTTAAGAAGCACTTGATAGAAATGTATGTCTTTCACAACTTGGCTAGAAATATTTGTATGTTAAATAAGTCAAAGAAAGCAATGGCTGCTCATAACAGATGGCTATACAAAGAGGGAAAAGTATGATTATTAAGAAAAAAATATGTCGCTAGGTACAGGAGATATAGAAGGAAGGTGCTCTTGTTACTCAGCTGGTTGCATTAAATCAAAAGGAAATCATACATCACTTTGGAGGCAAAATAATGGAGAAGAGTCCTTAGGCTGCTGAAGTCCTTTTTTTGTAGCAATTAAGCTTTTCATGCCAATTAGGGAAGGAAAGAGGACACCAAAGGAAACCAATTGCTCTAAATATGTCCTATAGGTCATGTAAGGATTATAGATAGCAAAAATGGAACAAAATGGAATTATTCTTGTCAATTCGTAATAGACTACTCTTAGCTTGTAAAAATCCACTTGAGTTTTTAAAGCATTTGTTATGTATTCATTTTAACATTCTTTTTTTTTTAAAAAATCAAGTTTCAAATCCAACTTTTCCCCTGAAGAGAACAATGTGATATCAATTACACATGTGAAATCATTCAGATTGCATTTCCATAATAGTCATATTGTTCAAAAAACCAAGAAAAATAAAGTGGGAAACTATAAATGAATTTTCAGTTGTAATTCACCAATTCTTTCTCTGGAGGTAAAGGGCATTTTTCATCAAGAGTCCTTTCTTGGATTGTTTTATTGATCAGAGCAGCTAAATCTTTCATAGTGGCTCATCATTGCTATATTATTGTTCCTTTGTACAGTGATCTCCTGGTTCCCCTCACTTCACTTTGCATAAGTTCATATATTGCCAGGCCTAGAGGCCTGTGTGGGCTACCTGAGTCTTCTTACCTCACCTCCGAGGTCTTCGGTTGGCCAAAACCGGATGCTCATATGAGAGAAAGGACGTTCCAGAGTCAAACAAGGGTTGAGCTTTATTTCAGGGTCTCGGTTACAAGTGCAGGGAGGGTCTTCCTTAGGAGGAAGAAGGGGAGATTTCCTAAGGAGGCTAAGATCTTAAGGGATTGGAAGTAGAAGTACAAGCGGGGAGAGAGGGGGAGGGGAGAGAGGAAAGAAGAAAAGCGGAGCCTACTGTCCTCTTGGCTCCTCACGTGCTAAGAGAGCTTTCAGGCTTCCTCAATCCTGCTTAACCTTCAGCCGCATAGTTTGCATCTGAATACCATGCTGTTAGGTAACTAGGTGTGCCCAGATCCGGGACAATCTCGAGGGCAGGGAGATCTCTCTCCCATCACGTTTCTCACAGGAAGAGGTGGAATTACTCGAGATAGCTCGGTTCACCTCGATCCCCTGCCGTTTCCTGGGGGGGGGTCTCGTGAGAGCTCTAAGATTTAGAAGCTCCCACCTTTACCCACCCGAGACTGTCCACACGGAATTGAGCTTCCAATCCCAACAATATAGGTGTTCCCATCTCTCTTGTCATTTCTTATAGTGCAATGGTATTCCATCACAAAAGTATGTCATCGTTTGTTTGACCATTCTCCAATTTCCTTTCTTCATTACCACAAAAAAGGTTGCTATAAACATTTGTGCACATATAGCTGATTTTCCTTTTTCTTTTATCTCTGGGGTACAGATATAGTAGCAGTATTAATAGGCTAAAGGATATGTACGCCTTCATAGCACTTTCAGCATAATCCCAAATTGATCACAGCTCCATCAACAAGTAAATACTGTACCTATTTTCCTGCCAGGCCTAGAGGCCTGTGGGCTACCCGAGTCTTCCCTTACCTCTATCGGAGGTCTTCGGCTGGCCAAACCGGATGCTCGTATGAGAGAAAGGACGTTCCAGAGTCGAACAAGGGTTGAGCTTTATTTCAGGGTCTAGTTACAAGTGCAGGGGAATTCTTCCTTAGGAGGGAGAGAGAAAGATCTCCCAAGGAGGCAAAGGTCTTACAATAAGAGATTGGAAGTAGAAGTATAAGTGGGGAGAGAGGGGGAGGGGAGAGAAGAAAGAGGAAATGCGGAGCCTTCTGTCCACACCCGTGGCCCCTCCGCCCAAGAGAGCTTTCAGGCTTTCCTGATCCTACTTAAGCTCTCCAGCCGTATAGTTTGCATCTGAATACCGTGCTGTTAGATAACAATAGTGTGCCCAGATCCGGGACAATCTCGAGGGCGGGGAGAGCTCTCTCCCATCACGTTTCTCACGGGAAGAGGCGGAAATACACGAGATAGCTCAGTTCACCTCGATTCCCAGTCGTTTTCCTGGGGGGCCTCGTGAGAACTCTAAGATTTAGAAGTTCCCACCTTTACCCGCCCGAGACTGTCCACATGGAATTGAGCTTCCATCCCCAGCATTTTCCTTCATCCCTTCCAACATTTTTCATTTCTAATAGATGTGAGGTGTTACTTCAGAGCTGTTTTATTTTTAATTTCTCCAATCAATAGTGATTTTGAGAATTTTTTCTAATTTTTATAGATAGCTTTGATCTTTTCTGAAAATCACATATTGATATCCTTTGACACTATTAATAGCTCTTATTTTTATAAATTTGACTCAGTTGTGTATTCAGCATATATTTGAGAAATGAGACTTTATCAGACTTGCTGTAAATTTTTTCTATTTTTTAGTTTATAGAACCTTTATCTAAAGGTAGTTTCCCTAATTACCTATTTTAATTCTTTTTTTCCTTTTCCCCTGCCTTTTTCCCTTCATCTCAAGCATAATACATTCTGCTCTATCACCTTACTTCAACTCTGTGTGTATTTTTCTTTCAAGTATGTCCCTTATAAATAGCATATTGTTGGATTCTGGATTCTAATCCATTCTTCTATAAAATTTCAATGTTAAATCTCTGAAAGAAGGCCTTGCATTTGTTCATTTGGGCTCAACCTGTAGTAGAGTATTCTGAGCTCTAATCAGCCACAGCTGGACAAACTGTATCTTGATCCCCAACGTCATGATGTCGTTTTGGTCCTCTTTAAAAACAAAGTACAACTGTGTGCATGCATGCATGTGTGTGTGTATATATTTGTAGTTCTTTTTGTTGTGGTGAAAAGCAATATATATCTTTAAAGCAGATCTTTCTCCCTTTTCTCCTAGCTATGATCTGTCGTTCTTACCAGTGCTAGATCTTTTGGTTATGTCTTTCCTATGCTTAAAACCATACAAACATTTCCTATTGCTCATTAGTAAAGTTCAAATTTTAAGCCTGCTCTTCAAAGCTTCCACAACTGGTGCCTCTGTACCTCTACAGAAAGAATCATAAGATAATACAAATATTAAACCTGGCAAGAACCATTCCTGACTGTTCTCTCCCCCCACCTAAAACTGACAATTCCCTACCTATACATCCATGGCTTGCATCCATTTTGTGTATACCTGTATATGTGCATTTTGTCACTCCCAATAGAATGTAACTCCCTTGAAGGCAGGAGATTTTTCATGTCTTTCCTTGTATCCTTAGCACCAAGAACAGTGTCTGGCACATAGTAATTTGTTAATAAATTTTTCTTGAACTTATAGAACTTCTACTCTTGAACTTACAGAGTAAATTTTTAGTAATTGACAGTTGAATAAATGAATGACACAATCCCAGGTAGAATTTGTTTCTGAAAATGTTGACCTCTTGAAATCCTCTAAGTTTTTATATATCTATTTTGCTATAGTTATGTACAAGATAGGAGAGAAAGAAATTATTAAATTACATTCATTTTCACAAGAGATCTAGGAAAACAGAATCCCTTTTGGAATGACTGGGGTTGGCAACCAGAATTAGGTGAACTAACACTGGACCAATGGTAGCGACCTGCAGCCTCGAGGCCACATGTGGCCTTCTAGGTCCTTCGGTATGGCCTTTTGACAGAGTCCAAGTTTTACAAAACAAATTATTTTTATTAAGGGGATTTGTTTGGAGACATTGAATTCAAAGGGCTATGCTTGAGGACCTAGAGGGCCACATGTGGCCTCAAGGCTCCAGGTTCCCCACCCCTGCACTGGACCTTTGAAAGAGAGGAAAAGGAACAATAAGGGAAACCAGCCACAGTATGAAAACTGTTTTTGGTTGATGAGGGGGGCAATGTATGCTGCCGTGAAATCCTGAGCACCAACAGATATTGGCTGGTGGTATCTGGTGTTTTCACATTCTTTATAATGAGGCCTTTGGGGAGATAAGGGTGTGGTAATGGAAACTGAGAGTGAAGGGAGAAAGCATTAACAGAGAGACCCTTGAGAATAAGAGAAGGAACTACAGAGTCCCTTAATCCCCCCCCATCCACTTCCAGAGCCAACTCCTCTTAAATATTCCTATTCTCCCTTTTGACAGGGCACTGTGGCAAAAAGGTAGGGGAACTGTTCTATGCTCTCTCTCATCCCCTCTATTCTCAGTCTCTCCACTTCATCTCTAATCTTTGAAAAGTTGCAGGTTTGGGGACAATAGTTTGAAAGATGTCCCTACATGGATTAAACCCAAGGTAGGAGTCTCCTTCTGAAACTTCATAGAAGGTCAGTAAGTGCTTTGCTAAAGTGAATGAAGTTTAGTTGACTGAGGCAGGAGGAGTGGAGAGAGGTCTGAATGTGTGGAAGTTCTTTTCAAAAGTGATTAAGGTTTGGGACTATCCTACAAGATGGGAATGTTGAGGAAAGGGTAAGAATTGCTAACCTTCTTTAGCAATGAGATCAAATGACACTTTCTTTACTTGAAATGTGTATTGGGATTAGAGAGGAGTTAGAAATAGTCTGGGTACTCTGGGAGGCTGAGCCATGGGGCTGAAGTAGAGTATTAGTACTTGGACAGGAGGAGAGAGCCCTGAGGGTCAAAATAAATGACATTTTTCCAACTATTGCTTCAGCTTTTCTGTCCTTCATTCCAAGGGCATATACATGCTGAAGTCTGTCAAGCTGTTGAAGATATAATGTATCTATAAGGAAAAGTGAGAAGGTGCTTTTCTGATCAATTCATACCGTGGTTTCAAATTGTTCTTACAGAGAGATAGCATGGGCACTTAGTGGCTTAATCTTCTGTCTGCTATTAATTCAATTAAATTCAAAAAAAAAAAATTATTAAGCCCCTAGAACTTCCAGAATTCAGGAAGCTACATAGGATAATAATTTGGCAAACATTTCTTTTCTTAAATTTATTTAATCTTCAATTCATGGAACAAAGCAAGCATTACCTCAACACAGTACAATTAAAAAGATGATTACACATGAAACTGCAAATCTACCATGAAAAATCTGGCATTCCCTCCAAATATAACCACAAAGTTATCACGTAAATTGCTTGTTTCATTTTTTTCTTCCCTCCCCCTTCCGTCCTAGACATGGCTATCATTAGAACAAAGAGGTATAGATATGAAAAATTATTCTATACATACTTCTATTTATCAGCTCTTTCTCTGGATGCATATAGTATCTTTCTTCACCTGGCCTTTATTTTTAATTAATTTATTATTAATTGTTAACACTGTTATTAACGTATTTATAATAGTCAAAATGACTTAGTCACTCAAAGTCATTCTTAAAACAACATTGTTGTTATTGTAATCAATGTTTGCTTGGCTCTGGTCACCTTACTCTTCATCTTTTCATACAAGTCTTTCCATGCCTTTCTAAGATCAATGATCTCATCACTTCTTATAGCACAGTAGTGTTCCTTTACAAGCATACACCACAACTTGTTCAGCCATTCCCTAATTGATGAGGATCTCTGCTGCACCCAGTTCTTTGCCACCACAAAAAGAACTGTTATAAATATTTCATTCACATTCAAAGTTATAAGTACTGTTTGGAAATTTCCCTCCATCATATTTTTACTCACTATATTCTTTCTCAGCCTCTTTTTACCCTGTCCCTGTTACCTTATTTTCTCCCCCCACCCTCCAACCCTGCACTTCACCCATCCCTCCATGAATCTCCCCAATTTCCCTCCACTCCCATAATCTCTATTCATAACCCATCCAAAAGTCCTCCCCTTGTATCCCCCATCCTCCCAAATCCCAATTCTTTCACCTCTCTAAAAGTCCATTCTCCACTCTGTCCCCCAGTTTTCTCAGCTTTCTACATGATCAGAAGAATTCTACACTCTTTCATATGTTCATGTTGTTTCTTCTTCGACCCAGATAAAAGTAAGATTCCAACATTACCGTATCTCCACCCCACCTATTTTCTCTGTATTAGTTCCTTCTTTTTTGTTCCATATTTCTAATTATTCCCTTTTCCTATTCAGTTTTTATTTTTAGAATCACCCCATCATACACAATTCAGCCCCAACCTCTCTTCTTTATTACCTTACTAATGACGACAATTAAGAATTGTGATCCTTTCTGTGTGTGTATGTGTGTGTGAGTGTGTGTGTGTGTGTGTGTGTGTGTGTGTGTGTGTGTGTGTAAGCCTTATGATTAGTCTTTAATGTTTTCCCTAGGTTTCTTCTGTATCTTTGATATTGAATTTTCCATTGAGAACTGGTTTTTCTGTTACAAGAACCTGAAAGTCTTTCAGTTTGTCAAAAGTCCTTTTTTCCATTCAGGATTATACTCAACTTTGTTGAGTAAGTTATTCTTGGATGCAATCCCACCTCTTTTGTTCTTTGAAATATAATGTTCCAAGACCTACATTCTTTATTCTTTTTTAATTTTTAAAAAATGAATTTATTTTTAGTTTTCAACATTCATTTCCACAAGATTTTGAGTTCCAAATTTTTGCCCCATCTCTTCCCTCCCCACCTATTCCCCCAATCTATCCTCCTTTCTATCACACCCTTTCTCTTCTCCCCTTACCTTCTATTTTCTTGTAGGGCAAAGTAGATTTCTATAACCCATTGCTTGTATATCTTATCTCCTAGTTCACTGTAAAAACAATTTTTAACATTCATTTTTTAAAACTTTCAGTTCCACATTCTCTCCCTTCTTCCCTCCCCACCCACCCACATTGAAAAGGCAAGCTATTTACTGTAGGTTATACATGTGTAGTCATGCAAAACACTTCCACAATAGTCATGTTGTAAAAGACTTACTATATTTCCCTCCATCCTATCCTGCCCCCCACCTATTCTATTTTATCCTTTGATCCTGTCCCTTTTCAAAAATATTTGTTTCTGATTACCCCTCCCCCATTTACCCTCCTTTCTATTATCCTCCCCTATCTTATCCCCTTCCCCCCTACTTTTATGTAGGGTAAGAAAGACTTCCATATCCAATTAATTGTGTATGTTATTCCCTACTGCAGCCAAATCTGATGGGAGTAAGGTTCACTCATTCCCTCTCACCTCACCCCTCTTTCCCTCATGTAAAAGCTTTTTATTGTGTCTTTTATGAGACATAATTTATTACATTTTGCCTCTCATTTTCTCACCCCTTAATTATATTTTTAAATATCATCCCTTCATATTCAACTCAAACTGTGCTCTCTCTGTATATATATATATATATATATATATATATATATATATATATATATATATATATATATATATATATATATATATATGTATGTGTGTGTGTGTGTATGTATGTATGTGTATATATGTGTATATATATACATATTACATATACATATTATGCATATATATATACTATATACTTTATATATATATATATATATACTTATGTATATTGCCTCTAACTATCCTAATACTGAGAAAGATCTCATGAGTTAAAATATTGTCTTTCTATGTAAGAATATATATAGTTTGATATGTAGTTCAACTTCAATAAAACCTTAATTTCTTTTTATTATCTACTTTTTCATGCTTCTCTTGAATATTATATTTAAAAGTCCAATTTTCTGTTCACCTCTGCTCTTTTTAACAAGAATACTTGAAAGCCCTCTATTTCACTGAATGAAGGATTATACTCAGTTTTGCTGGGAAGATGATTCTTGGTTTTAATCTAGCTCCTTTCACCTCCAAATATCATATTCTCAGCCCTCAGATCCTTTAATATAGAAGCTGCCAAATCTTGTATTATTCTGATTGTGTTTCCACAATACTTGAACTATTTTTTTTCTAGCTGCTTGCAATATTTTCTCCTTGACTGGGAACTATGGCATTTGGCTACAAAATTCCTAGGAGTTTTCATTTTGGGATCTCTAATGGGAGATAATTGGTGGATTCTTTCAATTTCTATTTTACCCTCTGGTTCTAGAATATCAGGGCAATCTAAATTGATAATTTATTGAAAAATAATGTCTCAGATCTTTTTTTGACCATGGCTTTCAATGAGTTGAATAAGTTTTAAATTCTCTCTTCTGTACCTATTTTCCAGGTCAGCTGTTTTTTTTCCAATGAAATATTTGACATCCTTTTCTCTTTTTTTTTTTTATTTTTTTGGTTTTGTATTATAATTGCTTGATTTTTCATAGTCATTAACTTTCATTTGTGCTATTCTAGTTTTGAAGGAATTATTTTCTTCAGTGAGCTTTTGGACCTTCTTTTCAATTTGGCCAGTTCTGCTTTTTAGGGTATTCTTCTCCTCAGTGGCTTTTTGGACCTCTTTTGCTGGTTGGGCTAGCCTGTTTTTAAGTGGTATTTTCTTCTACATTTTTATGGGTCTCCTTTAGCAAGCTGTTGACTCATTTTTCATGATTTTCTTGCATCACTTTGATGTTTCTACCCAATTTTTCCTCTATTTCTTGTACTTGATTTTCAAAATCCTCTTTGAGCTCTTACATACCCTGAATCCAGTTCATATATTTCTTGGAGGCTTTGGATGTAGGAGCTCTGGCTTTGCTTTATTCTGCTTGTGTGTTTTGATCTTCCCTGTCACCAAAGTAAGATTCTGTAGTCTGTTTTTTCCCCCACTGTTTGCTCATTTTGCCAGCCAATTACTTGACTTTTTAGCTCTTTGTTAAGGTAAAAGTTGAGAGTGCACTGTCCCAAGCTTCAGGGGGTTTGTACATCTCTTCTCAGAGATATTTCAGAGATATTTCTAGGGACCTGTAAATTTTCACTTTTTCCAAGTTTGTACAATCAAAGGAGAGATGTTACTCCTTCCTGGTATGTACCCTGGTCTATGAATGACTGCAAGCACTGTTTTCTACACTGGAACTGTGAAGAGGATTTCCTCTTCACTGCTGTCACAAGCTCTGCCATGCCATCATTCTCCCTCAGCCCAGGAATACCACCCAGAACTTCAACCCACGTCTAAGCAAGGGCAAAGCAAGATAATTCTGCCTCAGAACCAGCAAAGAGATCCATGCAATCCCCCTCTGATCAGTCACTTGATTCTCTCACTGTCTGTGGTTTGAGAGCTCTAAAAAGAGAAGCTGCTGCCACCGCCACTTCTACCACTGCCATTGCCCTTGCCCCTGCCTTGGGGTTGGGGTGGGACCATGCTCCTCTCTCACCCAGGTCCTCCAGACCCTTTCATACTAACCTTCTAAGTTGTCTTTAGAATTTGTGGATTGAGAAGGTTAAAAACCGCCACAGCTACCAGTGGTTCAGACCCCCAAGTCCAACTCCCAGTGTTGCTGTGGCCAGTCTAGGCTGGCATGGCTCATGCTGAACTACACTCCTCTCCCAGCCCATTGCAGCAGACCTTTCCTATTGACCTTCCAGGTTGTCTTGGCTAGAAATTTATTTTACTCTGTATTTTGTGGGTTCTGCTGCTCTAGAATTTTTTAGGGTAAATTTTTTTATGGGTGTTTGAAGGGCTTTGTGGGAAAGCTCAAATAAATCCTGCTTTCACTCTAACATCTTAGTTTCGCCCCTAGCCTACAGTCTTTTAGAGCAGAAACTGCTTGGTCTTATGAAATACTGACTATGTTTCCAAAGTATTTAAATTATTTCTTTAAATTTTGCTTGTAATATTTTCTCCTTAGCCAGGGAAATTTGGAACTTGGCTAGGAAATTCTTGTAAGTTTTTTCTCCTAGGAACTCTTTCATGTGGTAAATGGCAGATTCATTTTCTTATTTCTACTTTACACTCTTCTTGTAGAATTTCAGGTCAATTTTCTTTAATAAATTCTTAGAGTGTTATATCTAGATTTTTTTTTTATCATAGCTTTCAGGTAGTCTGAAAATCTTTATATTCTCTCCCCTTGATCTGTTCTCCAGATCAATTGTTTTTCTAATGAGAACTTTCAGAATCTCTTCTTTTTTATGGTTTTATTGTGGTTTTTTTTTATTTTTGTTTTTAAATTATGTTTCAGTTATTATGTTTCGGTCATAACATCATTTGATTCTACTTGCCTAATTCTGATTTCCAAGGAGTTATTTTATTCCTTAAGATTTTGGACCTCTTTTTATCTAATTGGTTAACTTTATTTTCCTAATTCTGTTGGATTGTTTTAAATTTTTTCCCTAATTTTTCACCAATCTCTCTTCTTTGATTTTTGAATTCTTTTTCATTTCTTCCAAGAATTCTTTTTTAGGTTTATGACCATTTGATGTTACAAAGTACCATAATAAGTAGAGAAGACACATTTGGATTTACATTTTGAATAGTAGGGGGACATAGCATATTTGGATACTAAAATGAACAATCATTGTTGATTTTGTCAGTATGAATACTACTTATAACAACAGGAGTCATGAATCTACCATTTGGTAGACAGTCTTTGGGAGTTGCTGTATTGAAAAATTAACCACTCTATGACTGTCCTTGTCCTGCGCCTCTTTCAACTTGCTAAACTGGTCCTCATATACTCCTAGGGGTTACTGTGTAAGGCCCAAGGCTCAATTTCATAGTAATTCTGTCCTTGGGCTTACAGTTATTAAATATAAACCTCCAGGGACAATGGCCCCATTAGAGTGGGAAAAGAAAAAAAAAAAAACTCTTTCACACTGGGGTTGGGATTCCAAGCCTGCAGTAGGAAAAGCCATTCCTTCCTTTGTATCTACCAATGTTTTACCTAAGTCTCATGCTCCTTTGGACATAGTTCCAAATTGTTCTCCAGAATGGCTGGATCAATTTACAACTAAATCAACAGTGCATTAGTGTTCTAATTTTCCCATATCTTCTCCAACATTAATTATTTGCCTCTTTTGTCATGTTAGCGAATCTTATAGGTGTGATGTGGCACCTCAGAATTTTTTTAAAATTTGCATTTCTTTAATGAATAATGATTTAGAGCATCTTTTTTATATGACCTTAATTAGCTTTCAATTCTTTATGTGAAACTGCCTCTTCATATACTCTTCATGTATCAGTTGTGGAATGACTCAAATCCTTATGAATTTCACTCAGTTCTCTACAAATTTTATGCATATTTTTCATTTCTTATAGCAAAGAAATATTCTTTGCATTCATAGAGCATAATTTGTTAACCATTCCCAATTAAAGGACAAATCCTTTGTTTCAATTTCTCTACTCCATTAAGAATGGATATACATACACACACAAATCTCTCTCTATATATGTATATACTCATATATACAACATACAAATATGTATATATGTTTATATTTACACAAATGTGTGATAGACATTCTTTTTTAACTTTGATCTCCTTGGTGTATATTTTATATAAAATATATATGCACATATACACAGATATTTATATACTTACATTTATACATAATGAATACAGCAGGAAACATATTATCTCATTTGACACTCTAACCAGCCCTACAAAAGAGTAGTGAAAGTCTTAATATAATTTTGCAGGTTCAGATATTAAATGACTTACCCAGGGTCACACAGCCAGCAAGTGGTCGATGTAAGATTGACAATCTAGTCTTGTGATAACAAAAAGTGTTTTTCTCATAAACCAGAGTTGATGCATTTAGTTAAGTTTTATTTTTTATATAAACATGTTTTAAGGACATTGAGGGAAGATAGACAATTTTCCTTATCTCAGAGAGGGCATCTTTGCACTCCACAGACTGGGAAGATACCTTTTCAGGTAAAGACTAGAACCCCAGAATATCTGAGACACAAAGCTATGAAAGAATAAAGATAATCTGCAGGAAATAAATCTGAGTCATAGCTGGTAGTGTCTCCCCCTCCCTGCCTGTAGTATTTGTTTTCAGAATAACTATCCTGGAAGTGGTTTGTTTATGGTCAAAGTCAGTGGACACATTCCAGAAGCAATTGGAAATTCAAAATTTAAGCAAACTTCTGGAAATGAGTTGGGGCATGAGTATCCATTCCAGGGAAAACAGAGGTGTAAGAGAACTGTGTTAGGCCATTTGGGAGAAGAAAGAAATAATGAAGAAACAGAAATAAAGTAATTTAAGTAAAAAATATAAGTAATAAAGTTTCTTTTTTTTGCTACCATGACTTAACAGCACATATTTTCCATAAGACTTGATAATATCAGTGTTCTTTAGAGCTTATATACTTATTCCAATGATGATCCCATAGCCAAGAATTCTTTGGCTTAGGGTGAATTAGCTCTGGGACTCTCTTAATCCATTCCTTAGTCTCTCCAATCCAGGTTCATACCAGAATGGAAAATCAGACCAGCACCTATGAGTTCTTCCTCCTGGCCTTCTCCAATCATCAAGACCTCCTGTTCCCAATATTCCTAGCCCTATACCTGGCAGCCCTCCTAGGGAACTTGCTGATCCTTGTTGCTGTTGCCTCAGACCCACGCCTCCATACACCCATGTATGTGCTCCTGGTCAACCTGTCCCTGGCAGATCTCTGCTTCACTTCTGCTACAGTGCCTAGGCTCCTCTATGCCCTGCTGACAGGGGATCAGACCATCACCCATTCAGCCTGCCTGTCCCAAGTCTTCTTTTTCCTGATGGCAGGCAACGTGGACAGCTATGTGTTAGCTGCCATGGCATGGGACAGATATGTAGCCATATGCAAACCATTGCACTACGTGACTGTGGTGACCTTGCCACGATGTATGGTGCTCCTAGGGGCTGTGTGGGTGGGCACGGCCCTGCATTCTCTGCTCCACACAACCCTCCTTGCTCGGCTTACCTTCTGTAACAATCGTGCTCTCCCATATTTCTTCTGTGATATCCATCCCTTGCTACATCTTGCCTGCTCTGATACATCCCTCAATTACATGACGGTTATATTTGAAGGTGGCTCTGTAATCATTCTGCCTGCTCTTTGCGTTATGGCCTCTTATGTCTTCATTGGAGCTACTGTTTGTCAGGTTCGAGCCCCAGGGGGTTTTCGCAAGGCATTTTCCACTTGTGGATCCCATCTAACTGTAGTTATACTTTTCTATGGAACTGTTGTAAGTGTCTACCTACAGCCTCCAGGAGAAGCTGAAGATCAAGAGGAATACCAAGATCTTGTGGCCATAGTCATGTTTTCTGTGGTAGCTCCGACACTAAACCCTTACATTTATAGTCTGCAGAATCGGGAAATTAAAGCAGCCCTGGCAAAGGTGTTTATGGGGAGTTAGCACTATAATCTAGGTGAGCAAATGACCCATGTAGGATCCCTGCTGGGCCTTCCCTTGTATTTTCTCTCATCTATTGTTTTTCTCAGCGGTCAGACAACAATAGACTTACACATGTGTGCACATACTCGGGTCAAGCATTTTTTAATGCAATGAAAGCAATTATATTTCAGGCTTGGGGACAGAGTAAAAGAGAATTAAATCTAGAACGATATTTGCTGTAAGTTGTAGTCTAGAATGATATATCACCTGTTTAGAAATCTAGAATATCAGAGATTGAAGAGATTTCAAATGTTACATTGTCCATACCTAAGCCCTGGTGAGATCAATCATTATCTCTAAAATATTCTCAACAAAAACTCTTACACCCTACACTCAAAGATCTCCAGGCAAGTGGAACTCATTACCTATTGAGAGTGATTTTCCCTTTTGGATAATTCTATAAATATCTGGTAAATTTATAAAAGAACAACGAATGAATGAAGCTGTAATTTCTTGCTGAGTCTATCCCACAGCATCAGTATCAAGATTACCAAAATCCTTTGATAGAAGACAAGAAGGCAAAAAAGCTTGAATTCTTTGGGACTAGATAGTGATAAACTTGTACAAAACATAATATAAGCAGGAAGTATTTTTTAATAATTGATGTTAAAAGTCACAAAATTTCCAAGGTGGAAAGGAGTTTAGAGGTTATTTAGTGTATCACTTTCTCATTTTACTTATGAAGAACCTAAGATCCTCGGAAGTTTTTAATACTTGCCTAAGATCATACAACTGATTAATGTCAGACCTGGAGCTAGAAATAAGTTTGCTTACTCACATTCCAAGTCCCTGTCCCATACATTGCAAGATTGCTAACTATCAAAGTATACCTAGCATTTTTTTTCTAGAAGAAAGAAAAAAAATTATAAGAAATCAGTCAATATTTTTTCCCTAATGAAAAGAAATTGGGTATAAACAAGGTATTTGGGGGAATAAAATTTAAGAATAGATCATGATCAGAAGAATAGAGCCAAAAAGTTCCTAAATTTTCATAAGCCAATGAACCAGGTTTAAGAAGTGGTCTTTTTCCTTCTCTTAGTTGGGAAAGGAGAATCTTCCTGTCCACTTTCCTGGTAAGGATGAGGTTAAAAGTAGTAACTCAAGAACAATGACTCAACTAGTGACTCTAGATGGAGTGACAAACTGCCTTTTCAGGTAGTCAAAGACAAGGAAATAGTTTTACCTGACTAAACTTTTTTCTCTAAGAGTAGCTGCAGGAATTGATAAGTGTTTTTAAATCCTGAAAAAGAAATATTTCAAGAAAAGAGTAACAGAGTCATAGCTTCATATCCATCATATTTCCTCTTTTTTTAAAAAAATAATAGTAGAGATATGAATTGGACCTGTGATTTGATTGGTATCAGAAACGCCCTAAATGAGAAAACTCCTTCTATTAGTGAAGGTTGAAATTTTCTCTGCAACATAGAGTCAGAGAAATGAGAGTTTCTTTGACTTGCCCCAAGTCACACTGCCAGAATGTGTCAAAGGTATAAGTGGAAACGTGGTCTTCATGGTTCCTATCATGCTATTATTATGAATGATAATACAAATTTTTATAAAAATTATTACAATTTTGATTTTGTTCTTTCAATGTTTCAGGGTATCAGAAACTGAAACACTTTTATAGTCACATCTTGTGTGTGTTTGTCCTTTGTTGATGAAGAAGACCATGCCATCAGAAATAATGACATGAATTGCACTTGACTTTTGTTTTTGAGTGAGGGAGGGCTGAGCAGGTCACCAGCCTCACTTCTCCTCCAGAGCCATCTCAATCCAGTCACCAGATATTCATCAGGATGACTGAAGATGAGCCAAGATGAGGCAATTGGGGTTAAATGACTTGCCCAAGGTCACACAGCTAATGAGTGTCAAATGTCTGAGGTGAGATTTGAACTCAGGTCCTCTTGACTCATGCTCTATTCACTGCACCACCTAACTACCACTAGTCACATTTTACACAATTTCCAAATGTAGGTCTTTTGGGGATTTTGTTTTTGTGTTTGTCCTTTGTTTTTGAAGAGGACCATGACATCAGGGAAATGATGACATGACTTGCAGTTGACTTTGATTTGAGTGAGGAAGGGCTGTGCAAGGTCACCAGTCTCACTTTTTCCTCCTGAGCCATCTGGATCCAGTGACCAGATGTTCATCAGAAATGTACCAAACTGTCACAAGATCTCTCACATCTAACCACATTATCCTACCTACTGGTATAAACATGTAAAAAGCCCAAGAACCTAGTCTTCTGTCCACTTTTTCTGCCTAGTAGTCCATGTGACAGTTCCTGAGGGTGAAGTAGTTCATGTGACAGTTGGGTTGTATATAGAACACACTCTTGTTATACCAAACACAGAATCAACTTTGTGGATCTTGAATTGGAGACTTTCCTGCACTCACAGTCCAAGAAAGAAAATCGGTTTTAGGTTCTGCATGCAGAAACATTTACTGCTTGCAAATTGTATTTACTCATCAGTCCCTATTTCTCAGGTAATTGTGATTTCTCATTTGATTGAGCCTTCTCAGTGATAAAAGACAGTCACACTCATACATTACCATTCATTCACTCATCCAACAAGCACATATTAAGTACTTACAATGTACCAGGCTCAATATGTAAATGAAAATATAAATGAAAAAGCCCCTGCTTTCATGGAGCTTACATTTTATGGTTGAAAGTAATCAAAATGAACAACACACTAAAGTAGGTTCTGTTTACAGAGTAAATACGAAATAGGATCTTTAGAGTGAAGTATTAGTGACTGAGAAGAATCAGGACAGACCTCTAGAGTCCTTGACAATTTGACTGAGCTTTGAAGTAAACTAGAAATTCCATAACACATGAATAAAAATGAAATTCTAGGCATGGGAGAGAAGTCAGTGCAAAAGCATGAAGATTGGAAATGGAATTCACTCTTCCTTATATGTATACACCAATAAAGTCAAATGTGTATATCTTATACACATATACCAACTAACCTGCTACACACTGAAAATTCTGAAATATGGGATCAGAAAAGGACTGGATTAGCCTAGTCCCATCTGGCCATCCAAAATTGTTGCATGAATTTTCATTAGGTCATTGATTAGCCACTGTAAATTAAGTCAGCGCAAAACAGAGACAATCAGTGAATGAACATTTACTAAGCACTTATTATGTTCCAGGTATTGTGATAATCACTGGGAATACAAAAAAAGGCCAAAGGCAGGCCTGACATCAGGGAGTTCCCAACCAAAATGCGGGAGACAATAAGAAGACAAATATGTACAAATAAGCTATACGCAGGATAAATATGAAATAATAAATGGAAAGTGCTAGAATTAAGGGAGGTTGAGAACGGCTTCCTGTAGAAGATTGGGCATAAGTTGAGATTTGAAGGAAACCAGGGAAGTGAGTTGGAAGAGATGAAGAGGGAGAGCGATCTAGGCAGAGAAGATAGGCAGAGAAAATGCGCAATGGTGAGAAATAGTGTCCTATTTGTGCAAAGAGGACATCTTACTAGATCAAAAAGTATGTGTTAGTGAATAAGATGTAACAAGACTAGAAAAGTGGGTGGAGTAGTCAGAGAGCAGGGTTATGATGGGCTTTGAATGGCAGAAAGAGGATTTTGTAGGTGATCCTGGAAGAAATAGGAAGACAGATAGTCAAACATAAACTTTATTAAAATCCCTTTGACAACGGAATGGAAGATGAATTGGAGTGGGGAGACTTGAGACAAGGAGATGCACCAGCAGACTATTATAAAAGAGCAAGTGTGAGATGATGAGAGCTTATACCAGAGTCATGGCATTATCAGAAAACAAAAGAGAAATATTAGAAAAATGTGGCAAAGGTGAAACTAATAGGCCTTGGCAACAGATTAGATATGAAGGACGAATGACAGAGAGCAGTCAAGCATGACACCTAGGTAGAAAGCTTGGGGACTTGGGAGGTTGATGTTGCCCTCATCAATAACAGTGAAATAATGAAGAAGGAGAATGTTCAGGGGGAAAGATAATGAATTCTATTTTATGCAAGTTTAGTTTAAGATGCTTATTTGACTTCTGCTTCAAGATATCTGAAGTCATCTTGACAGACTTTTATTATTTCAGTTTATTGATGCAGAACAAGAAACACTTAAGAAGCACTTGATAGAAATGTATGTCTTTCACAATTTGACTAGAAATATTTATAAGTTAAATAAGACAAAGAAAAAAATGGCTGCTCACTACAGAGCAGATGATTATGTGAAGGAGGGAAAGAATGATTATTAAGGAATAATATGACACTAGGTATAGGAGATACAGAAGGAAAGTACCCTTGTTAGTACAGTTGCATTAAATCAAATGGAGCCCTATATTGTTTTGGAGACAAAAAAGTGAAGAAGGATAACCCATAGGCTGCTGAATTTCTTTTTTCATAACAATTCAGTATTTCCTACCAGTTAGAGAAGGAAAGAGGACACTGAAGAAAACCAGCTGTTATAAATTTGTCCTATATTTCATGTAGGGATTGTTGATATAAAAAATGACAAATATGGAACAAAATGGAGGTAGTTATGTAAATTCTCAACAGCCTACTCAGCTTCTACAAATCCTCTAGCATTTTAAAAACTATTTATTATTTATCATTCTTTTTTTAGTTTCAAATTTCAAATATCTCCCTTCTTCTCACACCTTCTCCCCAAAAAGATGAGCAATATATCAATTATGCATGTAAAAACAAAATGAGAAAAGTATACTTAAGTTTGCACTCTGATTTCAGTTCTTTTTATTTAATAATAAGGAAATCACCTTTTATTGATAACTTTAATTTATTTTTAGTTTGACTATAGGATTAGGTTTCCTTCTTTAGGATAATCTACCCTAATGGCCAAACCAAATTGATATAGATATTCCATTTCACCACATAATCATCACATATTTTATACCAAAATTATTTTTTGCAAAAAAGTGGGGTGCTACCATTAAGTGAAGCTTTTAATAAATGTGCCCGTATTGCCCTATCACATCACTTGCTCATGTCATCTTCTTTCCCTGCTCATCTGTTGCCCTTGCTGCTTTAGTTTTAAATTGGGTTGAGTCCCAATGCCACTAGTACTGCATTGCTTTAACAAGCCAAGTAAGTTAGCTTCCAGAAATATATTGACAATGCACATGGGCTGTGAATTTTAGGCTCATGGCTCACAATGTGCAAGAGATAAATGCATATCCATATGCCACTGTTGAATACAATGATTCTCAGTTTATCTTTTTGAATAAATTGATTGATGTATTCATTTTTAGTTTTCAATATTCACTTCCATAAGATTTTGAGTTCCATATTTCTCCCCCTTCCTCCTCTAATCCTTCTCAAGATGGTATGCAGTCTGATACAGGCTCTACATATACATTCATATTAAACATATTTTCACATTAGTTATATTCTGAGGAAGAATTTGAAGCAATGGGAGAAAACATGAGAAAGAAGAAACACATAGAAAGAGAACAAATGGTATGCTTTAATTTACATTTATACTCCATAGTTCTTTCTCTGGATGTGGAGAGAATTTTTCATCATGAGTGTTTTCAAGTTGTCTTAAATCCTCACATTGTTAAAAAGAGATAGGTCTACCAAAGTTGGTCATCACACAATGTGTCTATTACTGTGCACAATATTCTCCTGGTTCTTCTCACTTCACTCAGCATCAGATAATATAGGTCGTTCCAGGTTTTTCTGAAGTCTGTCTGCTTATCATTTTTTATGGAATGATAGTATTCTAATACATTCATATATCATAACTTGTTCATCCATTTCCCGACTGATGGGCATCTCCCCAATTTCTAATATTTTGTCACCACAAAAAGAGATGCTAGATATATTTTTGTGCAAATGAGTCCTTTTCCCATTTGTATGATCTTTCCGGACATAAACCTAGAAATGATATTGCTTCTAGGTCAAAGGCTATGCACAGGTGAGACTTGTCAGCTGGCATGCTGGGACACCCCCTTCCTGTACTGATCCCCTTCCATGAGAGTGAAAGGTACCTTTCCTGTTAATCCTCCAAGCCTCCTGAACTAAAAGACTGTTACATCCCATCTTTCTACTGACTCAACTATTCCAAGATTTTTCCTGCAACAATATTTTCTGGGTTTTTGTAGGTTAATAAGGGAGAATGAGAGCAACTTACTTCTTACTCCACCATCTTACCTCCTGGATGTCTCTGAGTTCAATTCTTTCTCTGGAGGTAAACAGCACTTTTCATCATAAGTCCTTTGGAATTTTCTTGGCTTATTGTGTTGATCAGAACAGTTAAGTTTTTTTTGTAGTTGATCATCATTATTGAATTGCTGTTGCTGTATACAGTGATCTCCTGGTTCATCTCACTTCACTTTGCATAAGTTCACATAGATCTTCCTGTATTTTTTTTTCTGAAACCATCACTCTTGTCATTTCTTATAACACAATAGTAGTCCATTAGAAACGTATACCACAATTTGTTCAACCTTTCTTCAACTGATTGATCTTCCTTCAATTCCAATTTTCTGCAAAAAGGATTTTACATGTAGGTCCTTTTTGTTTTTCCATTATCTCTTTAGGGTACAGATATAATAGTGGTTTTGATATGTCATAGGATATAGCACTTTGCACATATTTCCAAATTGTTCTCTAGAATGATCACAACTGCATGAATAGTTGAATAGTGTCCTTTTTAAAACTTCCTCTCTTCCAGTATTTGTCATTTCTAATAGTGTGAGGTGGTACCTATGAGTTGTTTTATTTTGAATTTCTCCAATCAATAGTGATTTTGAAGATTTTTTTTTCATATTTCTACATATGACTTTGATTTCTTCTTCTGAAAACCACCTGTTCATATCCCTTTACATTTTTTCAGTTAATAATAAATTTGACATTTTCTATACTCAGTATATATTTGAGAAATGAGACTTTTATCTGAAAAACTTACTATTTAATTTTTGCTATTTCTTCATTCTCTATAGTACCTTTATTTAGATGTAGTTGCTCTCATTATTTTAATTGTCTTTTTTTTCTTTCACTTTATCTGAGATCATGATTGCTACCCTGGCCTTTTTTCCTTCACCTGAAGCATAATAGATTTTCCTCTATCTCCTTACTTTAATTCCATATGTGTCTTTTTGATTCAGATGTGTCTCTTATAAACAACATATTGTTGGATTCTGTTTTCTAAATCATTCCTCTATACAAATCTCCTTTTTTGATACTTACTTTTAACAACTCTTATTGTGTGGAGTGCTATGTCAAGGGCAGAATGTTCCAACTATAATACTTCCCATATTGAAATCAAAGAATGAGTTCATTTTCTTGATCGAGTATAATGTTTTCTAACTTTTCCTAGTATTTTTCACATGAATATTATTATTTTGGTAGTTTTATTGATTTTTTTTCATTTTTACATTACAATGACATTTGCTTCTTGGTAGGACTTGTGAACAAAGAACGTAGTTAAATAATACAGTGCCCAAACTTTCCAGGGTCAATGTGAATATCAAATAAGATACTCTTTGTATAGCACTGAGCACAGTGTCTACCACATATTAGGTGCTTAATAATTTTTTCCTTTCCTTCCTTTTTTTATTTTTTTTCCTTTCTGAAGCTATTTCTAACCAGGGGAAGCTATTATAGCCATCAAAAACATTTTCATAAACTAGAAAAAAGCTTAAAACCTAGGAAGTTGAAGGAAATATATCTAAAAAGATGCAATTGGGAAGTAGCTTAATTATGGCTTCCCTGGAACTTATTTTCCTGGCAAATTCTGCAGGTCATCATCTACTGCCAGTTTGTCTAGTGACAAAGACAGAATGTGTCATAGCCAGGATGTGCCCTAAATAGCTCCTGAATGTAAGAGCAATGCATGGTCCATTTGTCATAATCCCTTTGTTAGTTCAAAATTAATAATACATGTATTAATTTAGAATTCAACCTCATTACAAGCTTGTTTGTGTATATGTGCGTGTGTGTGCACATGCACATATGCACATGTGTTCTTGAATGTTTCATGGTTTACAAGGAGAAGCAATACAGATTTTAAGACAGAGAACCTATCTAAGGGTTAAGAAAATTTGAGTGTAGTCAAATTGGCCATGTAAATCAGGTACCTCATTTAATCTTTCAATGCCCTAAGTAACACTCTAAAAGTATAAATAGCAGAGAACATACCCATCTACATCGGTAGAGTGATTCTCCTTAGCCAGATATCCTTTTGTTGTTCAGTCATTTTTCAGCCATATTCAACTCTTTGTGACTCTATTTGGGGTTTTCTTGACAAAGATAAGAGAGTGATTTCCCATTTCCTTCTCCATCTCCAGCTCATTTTACAGATGAGGAAACTGAGGGGAACAGGACTAAATAACTTGCCCATGGTCACATAGTTAGAAATGTTTGAAATTGGATTTGAACTCAGGTCTTCCTAATTCCAGACCTGCTACTCTACCACTGTGCCCACAATCTTAGGATGCATTCAGAGACATATTTGTCATTGAATGGTTTCAGTTATGTTGAACCTCTCATGACCCCATTTGAGGTTTCCTTGGCAAAGAAACTGGAATGGTTTACTATTTCCTTCCCCAGTTCATTCTACAGATGAATAAACTGAGGCAAACAGGGTTAAATGACTTGCTCAGAATCACACAACTTGTAAGTGTCTGAGGTCAGATTTGAACTCAGGAAAATGAATCTTTTTGACTCCAGGCCTATCATTCTATCCACTGTGTCACATAATGGAAGCAGAGTTTTTTGATAACTTAATTTGATGAGTACCCAAATAATTCATAGTCCTGGGTCAGTTCTTCCTAACATCACATTTTCATGTGGACCCCACCAAACATTCAGGGTCTAATTCTTCTATACTACTCCGTAACGGGACGAGTTAGAGCCGACCCCTGTCCATTGCAGGATGCCACACTGAGAGCCTGCCTAGATAACCTAGGGGCTTGTCAGTAGGGGTGGAACTAGATGGATTTCAGGAGGAAGGGCCTCGTCTTTGTTTGCAAAGTAGTTCTTTGTCCAGCTCCAGATGTCCAGTGGAGAAGACACCCATATAAGGAAAGGTGTTAGGTGATAGGTTCAATGTATAGGCTTAGGAATGTTCATGTAATTAACAGTATATATGCATGTGAGTTAGCTGGAATAAACTGGAGTCTTCACCACCTTTATCTCCCGCCTCATTTCATTACTCACTAGATCAAGGCCTCTTGCCGGACAAGAGTCTTGGGTCGGGTTAGGGGTTCCCGTAATGGTCTAGGGGACCCCAACACTACCCCTTTCCTGTGTTTCATCCCCTCACAGCCCAAGGTCATAATAAGCTATTATCATGGATGTTATAGAACCTCAGATTCAGAATTCAATTAAATTTAAAGAATGTTTGTTAATTACTATTATTAAAAAGTTAACTTATACGGCATCTAGTCCAAGCATCCATTCAGAACTAAAATTTATTCCATGTCTAACGAATGGTCAAATAACTTCTCTTTGAACACTTCAAGTGATGGGAGATCAACACATCCCAAGGTAGTCCATTCCATTGTTTCAACAGTTCTAATAGTTCTAGAGATCTTCATCAAAACAAATCAGAAAGAATTTGTGGGTCCTTCATCATATGCAATCTTTCAGTTATTCCCTGAAGACAGAAATTATGCTTGGTACGTATCTTCTTTTCCCTAGTCTCCACATGTTCAGTTACTCTGTGGTTCTCATGTGATATAGTTCATAGTTCAAACTTTCTTTTTGTGAGATATCTTGATTGAGGTGCCCCAATATAGCATTCTGATTATTTCACAAGGACCCCAGGTATAACTGATCTGTCATGCTATCTACTTTACAGAGTTGATACTCCAACCTAGACAAAGTCAAAAATTTAAAAAGCCTTCTTTGGACCATGTATTAGTAGCATTTACATAGTACTTTGAGATGTACAAAGTGCTATACAAATATCTCAATTTATTTTTGCAACAACCCCAGAATATTGGTGCCATTATTTCCATATTGCACATGAGCAAACTGAGGGAGACAGAAATTGATTGACTTGCTCTGCTTAGGAGGGTCTGGAGCCAAATTCAGTTCAGGTTTTTCCAGTCACAACTGAGGCATCCTATTCATTTCACTGCCTCTCAGAACTGTTATAATTAGTAGAGGAACCATGTTGATTAGTAAAGGCCTCTTCTTATTACAAAAAAATATTTTCAAAATGCCCTAAAAATAATAAGGAAAATAAAAGTTAATTTTTTTATTGTCATAACACTTTTATGGTAGTGAGGAAACAGAAGAGAAATGGCTTCCCATTTATTGGGGAAGGGGGTTGAATATAGTTGAATGTGATTTCTTGACAAAAAGTTAATTTTTAAAACTGGAAATTTAACTATTTTCTACTTATTGCAATGGTGCTGAAGTTTTGTGTGAAGACAGAATGAATTTTCCAGTTTATCAAAAGGTGGTTCTGAAGAGAAGACAATATTTGCTAAACTGGCACTTAGGTTCCTAGGATGTGGCACCATCAAATGTCTTCATATGGCAGAACTATTCATGTTGGAGATTGACCTGCTTCTTCACTCAACCTGATTTCTTTTCCCTTTCTTAAGTCCCAAGAACATTAATAAATTAATAGGCATATCAAATAAAAAATGATGGAGAATCATTACTTAACTTTAATCCTGGGGATCTACATTTTTGTCAGGAACTGAGATCCTGGGGCCCTGATCATTATTAGAGAAAACTCAGCAGAACTCCCTTAGTAGTAGCAATGGAGAACCTCACTGAGGTATAGCTACATGGAACCCCAAAGTTCCCATCTCCAGAGTCACTAATTCCCTTTGCTTTTCACTCATTCAGGGTGCTCTAGAATAAATTGCTTTACTATGAATATAATCTTAAAAGATTAAGGTTCCTTAGTTTGGTAGATTTAAAGGGGAAAGAAACATACAAGTCTAAAAAAAATTTCAAAAAGAGGAACTTACCCTTGTTCATTGAATGGCACGACACTTGAATTAATCTGTCTTTTCTAATGTAATCAGGAACATTTTTTATGCTTTAATTTTAATTTCTAACACTTAGTACAGTTCCTGGCATATATTAAATGTTTAATAAATGCTTTTTGACTTGACATTATTATGCTTTAGAATAAATCAGTACAAAAGATTTTTTCTATACATTGTTACAAGCAAAGGCAGGGAGAAACACCAGTTGGCAAAAAGATATTTGTCTCAGTGGGGTAAATGAATTTCTGAATATGAGTCATTTTCCACACAATGCATAATATAAGGAAAACACATGACCATGCTAGATTCACAACCAGGAAGCCAATGACCTTGGAGGTATTTTGTTGTACTTCAGGGAAAAGGAGACAGTTTTACTCTGATAGTCATGGACTTGGGATCCAACAGATAGTGAATTTTATTTGACTTTTGGTTGATCTTGCACAAAAAGAATGTAAAACAGAGATATTATATATGACTGCTCATTTATACTTGAAAGGTAAGCTTTTTGAAAATGGCATTTCTTATGTCCAAGAAAGGAAAATATAGTGCCTTTCTCACCACCTCCATAACTACATCCACCATTCTCTATAACAGTGGTGTTGAACTGGTGCATACGAATGGATCACAAATTAACATTATCTCTGCTGTATTGTATTTTTATTTATTTGTTAGCGATTTCTAAATTACATTTTAATCTTGTCCAAACTACACTCCAGGATTGTTGCTGGCTGCATCAGACCTATGAGCTGCATGTTTGATACCTCTGTTCTATATTATGTTTTAGAGATACATGTGAACAACTGTCTTCATTCCCTTCACTATTTACTTTAAAGTTCTCTTGATCAGATTCAGCTGCTACTAGGAAAATGTGACATTGATAGTCCTTTTTAGGTATGTTCCACCCATGGCCAAGACCTCAAAACTGCTAAACCATTATCCATAGCCTAGATAGAAATCCCTTTCCAAAACATTATCTCTTTGCCTGATTGTATATTTCTCTAGACACATTTTCTATTCAGAAGCCTCTTCTCTTATGAATGACAAGTGAATTGGGTGAACCAAGCAGTATACCTTTGAAAGAAAGAATAAGAATAATAAGGGAACCAGCCATAGTATGAGAACAGTCTTGGCTTAATGAGGGGGATGATATATGGTGCCAAGAAATCCTGGGCCCCAACCGAGGATGTCTAGGGGTGTCTGGTGTTTTCATATTCTTTATGATGAGGCCTCTGGGGATATAAGGGCATAGTAATGGGAAACTGAGAGGGCAGAGAGAAAACATTGATAGAGAAGACCTCAGAATAAGAGCCCCTCAATTCCCATCCACTCCCAGAGCCAACTCCAGGTGACTGGCCCCTTAGATATTCCCATTCTGCCTTTTGGCAGATCACTGTGGCATGAAGATAGGGAAAGTGTCTTATGCTTTCCTTCATCCCCTCTAGCCTCATTCCTCTTCATCTCTAACCTCTAATTTTTGAAAAGCTGCAGGTTTGGGGACAATATTTTGAAACAGCTACTCCTCATGGATTAGACCCAAGGTAGGAGTCTCCCTCTAAAAGTTTATGGAAAGTCAGCAAGTACTATGTTAAGTTGAGAGAAGTTTAAATGGTTGAGGGAGAAGGAGTGTAGGCAGGGCTATGAGTGTCTGGAAGTTCTTTTCAGAAGTGATTTAGATTTGGGCCTATCCTGCAAGAGGGAAATGTTGAGGATAGGGTGAGAGGGTGAGAATTGCAAACCTTCTCTACCAATGAGATCAAATGACCATTCCTTTGCTTGAAATGTGTATTGGGATTGAAGAGGAGTTAGAAATAGTCTGGGTACTCTGGGAGGCTGAACCATAGGGCTGAAGTAGAGTATTAGGTCCTGGGACACTCACAGGTGGAGAGAGGCCTGGGGTCAAAATAAATGACATTATTCCTACTTGTTTTTGCTTTCCTCTCCTTCATTCCAAAGGCAGATACATAATGAAGCCTGTCAGGCTATTGATATAATGTATTTGGAGGAAGTGAGAAGCTGTTTTTATGATTTTATGGTTTGAAATGGTTCAAGACAGATGGCATGTGCCCTCAGTGGCTTAATCTTTTGTCTCCTATCAATTCTATTAAATTTAAAAAACTTTTTAAGCCTCTAGAATTTCAAAGTTCAGGAAGCTACATAGGATAATAATTAGGCAAACATTTCTTTTAAAAAATTTATTTAATCTTCAATTCACAGAACAAAAGCATTACCATAACATTGTCCAATAAAAAAGCACATGCAACTGCAAATCTACCACGAGCAATTTGCTATTTCCTCCAAATGTACAACAAAGTTATCATGTAAATTGCTTTTTTCCTTCCCTCCTGCGTATTCTAGAGGTGGATACCACTAGACACAAATAGGTATAGATATGTAAAATTATTCTACACATATGTATGTTTATCAGTTCTTTGTCTGGATGCAGATAATATCTTTCTACACATGGCCTTTCTTTTTAATGTGTGCATTTAGAGCAGTCAAAAATGGTGTAGTCTCTCAGTCATTCTTAAAACAATATTGCTCTTACTGTACACGTTTGCTTGGTTCTGCTCACTTCACTCTTCATCTTTTTATACATCTTTCTCTGCCTTTGTAAGACCATTGATCTCATCATTTCTTATAACACAGCAGTAGTTATTTCTTTAGCAACATATACCACTATTCATTCAACCATTCCCTAATTTATGAGGAACTCTTCAGTTTCTAATTTTTTGTGACCACAGAGAAAACTGCTACGAACATCTCATTCACATAGGAAGCTATAATTACTATTTGTGAAATTCCCTCCATCTAACTTTTACTCACTATTTTCTTTCTCAGCTTCTTTTTACCCTATCTCTTACCTTATCTTCTCCTTACACCCTTCCACCCTGTACTTCACCTACCCCTCCAAGACTCCCCTCATCCCCTTCTTTCACCCCCCCAAATCACAATCCATACAGCCCTCTAAGGGTCCCTTCTGCACCCTGTCCCCCAGTTTTCTCAGCTTTCTACATGTTCAAAAAGCTTCTTCACCCTTCCAGAGGTACATGTTATTTCTTTTTCAAGCCAGATGAGAGTAACTTTCCAACATTACTAGCTCTCCATCCACACCTGCTTCCTCTGTATTAGTTCTGCCTTTTATGCCCCATTTTTATGATTGCTTCTTTACTTTTTCCTATCAAATTTTGATTTTTAGAATGACCCCCATCATACCCCACTCAGCCTCAACCTTTCTTTTAAACTACCTTAGTTATGATGACAGTTTTCAGAATACTGAGTGTGTGTGTATGAATGCCTTATAATTAGTCTTTATTGTTTTCCTTATATTTCTTCTGGATCTTTTATACTGAATTTTCCATTTCTATCTACTCCTTTTGCTACAAATACCTGAAAGTCTTTCAGTTCATCAAAGGTCCGTTTTTCAGCAAAGATTATACTCAATTTTGCTGTGTAATTTTTTTCATCCAAGATTATACTCAATTTTGCTGTGTAAGTTATTCTTGTTTGCAAACTCAGCTCTTTTGCTCTTTCAAGTATAATGTTCTGAGACCTACAGACTTTTAGTGTAGAAGTGCTAGCTCTTGTGAAATCCTGACAATATTTCCAGAGTATTTAAATTATTTCTTGTTTTTTTCTTCTTGTTTGCAATTTTCTCTCTTCAGTCAGGGAGTTTTGGAACTTAGCTATGACATTCCTAAAGTATTTCTTCTAAGATCTCTTTCAGGTGGTGAAGGGTAGATTTTTTTTTTCTATTGGCGATTTTCCTTAACAATTTCTTGGAGTATTGTATCCAAATACTTTTTTCGGTCATAACTTTCAGGTTGTGTGGCAGTTCTTACATTGTATCTCCTTGATCTTTTCTCCATACCAATTGTTTTTTGTAATGAGATCTTTTGAATTCTCTTCTATTTTTTCTAGTTTTGTTATATCGTGGGGGTCATATAACATCACTGAATTCCACTTGCCTAACTCTAGTTTTCAAGGAATTCTTTTCTTTCTTAAGATATTGGATCTCTTTTTTCAAGTTTGTTAACTTTCTTTCATAATTTTCTTGGATGGTTTTAATTTTCCTCCTAATTTTTCTGTGATCTCCCTTGTTCAATTTTTTAATTCTTTTGAATTTCTTCCAAGAATTATTTATTGGATTTGTGACCATTTGATGTTACAAAGTGTTATAAAAATAATGGAAATGATATAAAGTGTTTTGCCTAATAGAGGGACCTAGCATATTTGGCAACTAAAATGGGTCAAATATTTTTTATTTTGTCAATATGAATACTACTTATAACAAAAGCAGTCATGATGCTGTCATTTGGTACACAGTCTTTGGGAGACGCTAAACTGAAAACTTACCCACTCTTTGACTGTTGTTCTAAGACTCTCACAAATTTTAGCTAGTCTGATCCTCATATAATCTTAGTTGTAATAAATAAGGCCCAAGACTTAGTTTCATAGTAATTCTGCCCTTAGGATTATAGTTTTGCATGCTCCCCATGACAATGTCCCTAATAAGAGAAAAAACAAAACAAAACTCTTTAATAGTGAAGTTGGGATACCAGACCTGCAGTCAGAAATGTCCTGAATGAAAGAACTCAAAGTAATATAAGGGAAAGGTCAACCACAGGAGATTATGAGAAATGAGATTAGTCAGATGCAGTTTTTAACAGGCTAAAAAGATATGATTAGGACTGGATGCCTGCTGAACCCCTGTATAATATGGCAGGGGCAGGGGAGTGAAGAGTACCAGTTTTCAGTTCCTCAGTTTCTTTTTTCCCCTTAGTATTCTTGCTGCCAGTGGAAGTACCTATGGTAACAAATAAAGTCTTATATCTTTCTACTTGTTCCTTTCATTGTCACCTTTCATGGTCTCCCTTGGATGAGTGAGTCTGAGGGAGTCACCAGATACTACTGTCTTGTATCACCTCCTCCCTTCAGTCCCCATCTAGAACTCCTGGAAACCTAAGACCCCTACTCCTACCAAACATGCAGTGCTGGTCTGGGATTAATTTTCCTCTCTTCTGTCATTGGTAAGAGATACAAGTCCCAAATTCTTTAGAATCTTAGTCCACCTTTCTAGAATCCAGCCTTCACCAGAAGGGCTCTAGTACTCAGAAAAGAGAAATATACCTAGGACCTCTACTTGAAGCCTTTTGAACTTGACATAACCTGTCAGCATTTTAATTCTTCCAGCATAACCTTTGCACAACAATAAGACATCATAGTAATGTTTTAAATCAAGTGGTGTATGTACAAATAATTGTAATCCCTGAAGATTAAGATGTCCAAATTATATAATTTTATTAATTATCAAAGGATTGAGGAAGGTTTTTTTAAATGGGCTTTTGCTCCTCATTGTAAATGATGAATAGGAATTTAACAGCAATGGAATGATATTTTAGGGAAAAAGAATTGTATGAACAGAGGTACAGGGCTGGAAGAGTTCAGGTATATGCAAGCTCCTATGAGTACTCTAATTTGGGGAGAAAATGTTTTAAATTTTGAAATCAGAATGTAGAAGGGATTAAATGCTAAAGGCATCTTAAGTCTCTAAGTAGGGAGTCATGAACAGGTTTGGAGCAGGGGAAAACAGGAAAATCCCAATGTAGAGGAAAATATGTTAGCAATATGAAATGCGAATTGAAGCTCTTAAGGAGCTTATATTAACTGATGGATTGGTTCTCCTTGAATACTCATCTTATGCACTTTGTTTTACTTTGTACTCCAGGAGGACCAAAAGACCATCATGATTTCAGAGTCAACTTATAGTCTGAATGTGGCTGATCAGAACAATATGTGAACTTTTGAGATGGAGATGTCTCTAAATTTTAAAATAATAAAATAGTGAAATGGTATGGGTGATATCTTTTGACTTGAGCACAAATTGGACTTCAGGGAGGTAGAATGGCATGAAGTTGTCAAAATCACTTTCTCTACCAATCACCAGAAACCATCAGAAAAAGAAAGAAAAACATCTGTGAAGTAAGTGTGTAATGATGCATGACTGAAATGAAGTGTAAAACATTATGTTGGCATTCAATAAAAAGCACCATTAATAAATAAAACATCTTTTCTAAGTCAGATTATGAAGGAAAGTGTTATCTAAATTCTGATCAATATAGTAAATAAGATTTTGTAATTTGTGCTTTTAATAAGAAATCTTTGAAACCTCTTCAGACTATGAAACATGCTTAAAAAACCCATAATAAGGTTAAATATTTGGTCTTGCAGGTAGATTAGTTGTGAGACTCTTAAACAATTTCTTCTTCTCCCCAATCCAGGCTAAAACTTAGCAGCACCATTAACATGGAAAATCAGACCACCACCAATGACTTCCTCCTCCTGGCCTTCTCCAGTCACCAAGAACTGCTGTTCCCACTGTTCCTGACTCTGTACCTGGCAGCCCTTCTAGGGAACCTGCTGATCCTTGTTGCTGTTGGCTCAGATCCATGCCTGCACACACCCATGTATGTGCTTCTGGTCGCCCTGTCCCTAGCAGATCTTTGCTTCACCTCTGCTACACTGCCCAGGCTCCTCTATGCACTGCTGACAGGGGACCAGATCATCAGCTATGCAGGCTGCCTGTCCCAAGTCTTCTTTTTCCTGATGGCAGGCAATGTGGACAGCTATGTGTTAGCTGTCATGGCATGGGACAGATATGTAGCCATATGCAAACCATTGCACTATATCACTGTTGTGACCTTGCCACGTTGTATGGTGCTGCTGGGAACTGTGTTGGTCGGTGCAGCCCTGAATTCTGTGCTCCACACAGCCCTCCTTGCTCGCCTTACCTTTTGCAGCAATCATGCTCTCCCATACTTCTTCTGTGATATCCATCCTTTGCTACATCTTGCCTGCTCTGACACTTCTCTCAATTACATGACTGTTACAACTGAGGGTGGCATTATAATCATTGTGCCTGCCGTTTGCATTATGGCTTCTTATGCCTTCATTGGAGCTGCTGTTTTTCAGGTTCGAGCCCCTGGACGTTTCAGCAAGGCATTTTCCACTTGTGGATCCCATCTAACTGTAGTTATACTTTTCTACAGTACTGTGGTGAGCGTCTACCTTCAGCCTCCAGGAGAAGCTGAAGGTACAGAGGAATACCAAGATCTTGTGGCCATAGTTATGTTCTCTGTGGTAGCTCCAACGCTAAACCCCTACATCTATAGTCTGCAGAACCGAGAAATCAAAGCAGCCCTGGCAAAGGTATTTATGGGAAGTTAGGGTTAGTTAAGATCCAGATAAACAAATGGGTAGAGTCTATCCCTACTGCAGTTAGCCTTTACTTGTTTTTTCTCTCATCTATTCCTTTCCTCAGTGCTCAGAAAACACTAAACTTACACATATATGTGCACCTACTCAGTTCAGGCATTTTTAATGCAATGAAAGCAATTATATGTCAGACTTGGGGATAGAGTGAGAATCAATATCTAGGACTATAATTGTTTCTGATATTCTTCCTCAAAGATCCTTCGATATTGAGTGCCTCTTGCTAACTTTGAATTTTATCCCCTTCTTGGCTTCAGTTATTTTCTCTCCAGCTCTACAGGAAAGTCATCGCATCTTTGTATTTTCTTCTACCTCAGCCTGAAGTGATCTTCTATAGCAATGGACTATATGACCCTTCTAGAAGCAGGAAGGCTCATGCCAGAGTCTGACCTAGTACCAAGCTTTCTAATAAGACCAACACTTTTCTTTGATCCATTAAGCATCTTTATCCTGAAATGCAAATTGAGACATGCTTGATATTTAGAGTCTGAGTACATGGTTCCCTCCCAATTTTCTCTCCTATTTTGTCTCTCAGTAGTAAAACAACAACATATATACATCTTCCTGGATTGGGCATCTTCCTGCAACATAAACTGTTTTCAGACCATCCTTGCAGAACTAAATAGAGGGTTCCTAAAGAGTGTCAAATAAAGAAAAATTAGAGACATGAACTCTTTAATTAATCCCATCTTCTCTATTCCTTTATTTTATTGAAAAATAATCCATTTATATTAATAAAGAAATTAGTCTATAATTTTCTTTCTGTGTTTTGGTTCTTCCTGAGTTAGATATCAGCACCATGTTTGTATTGCAAAAAGATTTTGGTATAACTCCTTCTTCACCTATTTTCCCAAATAGTTTAATAGTATTGAAATTAGTTTTTCTTTTAATATTTGATAGACTTCACTAGCAAATCCACCTGGTCCTGGAGATTTTTATTTTTGGGGAACTCATTTGATGTTCAATTTCTTTTCGTGGAATGGGACTTTTTAATTATTTCATTTCTTCTTCTGTTAATCTGGAAAATTTATATTTTTGTATATATTCATCCATTTCACTAAGATTGTCAAATTTACTGACATGAATTTGGGCAAAATAGCTCCTAATCATTGTATTGATTTCCTCTTCACTGGTGTTCGATGCACACTTTTCATTTTTGATATTGGTAATTTGTATTGGTTATTTTTTAAATCAAATTAAGCAAAGGTTTATGTTTTATATTGTTTTTATGTAACCAGCTCTTAATGTTATTTATTAGTTCAAAACTTTTCTTAATTTCAATTTTATTAATCTCTCCTTTGGTTTCCAGAATTTCTAATTTTATATTTAATTGGTCATTTTTAAATTATTATTTTTCTAGCTTTTTTAGCTGCATGCCCAATTCACTGATCTCTTCTTTCTCTATTTTATACATGTATGCATTTAGAGATATAAAATTCAATATAAGAACCATTTCTTCACATCTCATAAGTTTTGTTGTCTCGTTGTTGTCCCATTCTCTTGGGCAAAGTTATTGATGGTTTCTCTGATTTGTTATTTGACTCACTAACTCTCCAGGATTAGATTATTTACTTTCCAATTAATTTTTAGTCTATCTTTCCATGACCCTTTATTGCATGTAATTTTTAATACATCATAATCTGAAAAGGATGAAAAGAATAGAATGTTTTGAACATAATACTTCACAAAATGAAGTCTGCGAATGAAGTCATTTACTTTTTTATATATAAAGTTCATTTATTTTCAGTTTTCAACATTCACTTCCACAAGATTTTGAATTCCAAATTTTTTCCCACATCTCTCCTCACTCCACCCCTGAACAGAGTGCACCCCAACCACCATTTCCCCCAATATACCCTCCCTTATATCACCCTCCTTTTTTTTCTTACTTTCCTGTAGGGCAAGAAAGATTGATATATCCCATTATCTGTACATCTTATTTCCCAGTTGCACATAAAAACAGTTTTTAACATTCATTTATAAAGCTTTGAGATTCACATTCTCTCCTTCCCTCCCTCCCCACCTACCATCATTGCAAAAGCAAGCAATTCCATATAGGTCATACATGTGTAGTCATGAAAAACACTTCAATAACAGTCAAGTTTTAAAAGACTAATCACATTTCCCTCTATCCTGTCCTGCCCTCAATTTATTCCATTCTCTCCCTGGACCTGACCCCTCCTAATAGTGTTGGGTTTTGATTAGCTCTTCCCCCAATCTGCCATCTCTTCTGTTATCCTCCCTCTCCTATCCCCTTCCCCCTGTCTTCCTGCAGGGTAAAATAGATTTCCATACCTAATTGAATGTGTATTATTCCCTCCTTAAACCAAATCTAATGAAAGACTCACCTATTCCCTCTCACCTCCCTCCTCTACCCCTCCATTGTGAAATCTCTTTGCTAATGGTTTTAGGTAGATATTGCCTATTATTTTATTGAAAGTTCCATTTATTCCTATGCTCTCCAGTGTTTTCAATAGGAATGGGTGTGGTATTTTGTAGAGCTCTTTTTGCATCTATTGAAATAATCATATGATTCCTATTAGCTTTGTTGTTGATATGATCAATAATGCTGGTAGTTTTCTTAATACTGAACCAATCCTGCATTGCTGGTATAAATCCCACCTGATCATAATGTAGCATTCTCATGATAAATTAGTGTATTCTTGTGGCTCATACCTTATTTAAAAATTTTGCATCTACATTCATTAGAGAAATTTGTCTGTAATGTTCTGTCTCTGTTTTGGTTCTTCCTAGTTTAGGTATCAGAACCATATTTGTAACATAAAAAATTATTTGGTAGCACTACTTCTTCACCAGTTTTCCCAAATAGTCTAAATAGTATTGAAATTAACTGTTCTTTAAATGTTTGAGAAAATTCACTTGTACATTCACCTGGTCCTGGAGAGTTTTTTTTTTTCCTAGGGAGTTCATTGATGACTCATTTAATTTCTTTTTCTGAGATGAGATTATTTAAGTATTCAACTTCCTCTTCTGTCCATCTGGGCAAATTATATTTTTTTAAAAATTTTCTTCCATCTCACTTAGATTGTCAAATTTATGGGCATACAGTAGGGCAAAGTAATTTCTAATTATTATTTGAATTTCCTTGTCTTTGGAGGTGAATTCACCCATTTCATTTTTATATTAGTAATTTGGTTTTCTTCTTTTCCTTTTTTTTAAACAAAATTGACCAACAGTTTATCAATTTTATCATTTTTTAAATAAAACCAACTCTTAGTTTTGTTTATTATTTCAATAGTTTTTTCAGTTTCAATTTTATTAATCTCTCCTTTGGTTTTCAGTATTTCTAATATGGTATTTACTTGGGGATTTTCAGTTTCTTCTTTTTCTAGCTTTTTCAATTACATGCCTAATTCATTGATCCCCTCTTTCTCTATTTTATTCATGTAGGCATTCAATGATATAAAACTTCCCATAAAAATTAGGGAAGTTTTAAGGAACATCCCATAAGTTTTGGTAGCTTGAATCATTATTGTCATTCTCTTGAATGAAGTTATTAATTGCTTGCATGATTTCTTGTCTAACCCACTCATTCTCTGAGGTTAGATTATTTAGTTTTCAATTAATTTTTGGTCTATCTTTTCATGGCCTTTTATTACCTATAATTTTCATTGCATTATGATCTGAGAAGGATGTATTGACTATCTCTGCCTTTCTGCACTGGATTGTGAGGTTTTTATACCCTAGTACATGGTCAATTTTTTTATATCTGCCATGTAGCACTGAGAAAAAAGTATATTCCTTTCTAACCCCATTCAGCTTTCTCCAGCGATCTATCATATCTACCTTATCCACAGTTCTATTCACCTCCTTCACTTCATTCTTATTTATTTTGAGGTTATATTTATCAAGTTCATAGAGGGAAAGATTGAGGTCCCTCACTACTATGGTTTTGTTGTCTATTTCTTCCTGTAACTCCCTTAAGTTGTCCTGTAAGAATTTGGATGCTATATCACTTAGTCCGTATTTGTTTAGTAGTGACATTCCTTCATTGTCTATGGTGCCTTTTCTCAGGATATAGTTTCCTTCCATAGTTCTTTTGATTAGATCTATTTCTGGTTTTGGTTTGTCTGAGATTAGGATTGCTACCTCTGGTTTTTTTACATCAGTTGAAGAATAATATATTCTGCTCCAACCTTTTACTTTTACCCTGTGTGTATCTCCCTGTTTCAAAAGTGTTTCATGTAAGCAACATATTGTTGGATTATGGTATTGAATTCATCCTGATATCTGCTTCCATTTTTTTGGGAGAATTCATCCCATTCACATTCACAGTTATGATTACTATCTATGTTTTCCCTCCATCCTATTTCCTTCCCCCGTTTATGCTTTTTGTTCTCCCTTCTCCCTTCCCCTCCACAATAGAGTTTTAAGTTTTGATTACCACCTTCCTCAGTCTTACCTCCCTTCTATTTGCCTCCCTCCCTTTATTTTCTCTTTTTCCTTACTACTTCTTCCCACTCTTTTAGTCTCTCCACCCTTTTCTTTCCCCTTTCCACTCCTACTGCTATAGGCTAGTTAGATTTCTATAGTGAACTGATTTTGTTGTTCCCTCCTTGAACCTAATCAAATGCTTATCTCCCTCCCCTCTTTCTCTTTACTGTAATATGTTTTTGGGCCTCTTCATGTGATGTAACTTACCTTTTTCTGCCTCCTCCTTTTCACATCTCCCATTACAATCTCTTTGCACCCTTAAATCGTATTTTTAATCATCACATCATTTACTTTATACTTACTCCCTCTATCTATGTGTATCCCTTTTAAATATCATAATTGTACAATTCTCAAGATTAACAAGGATCATCTTCTCTTATAGGAATGTAAGCAGTTTGCCCCCATTGAATGACAAGGTTTTTTTTCCCCCTGTTTACCTTTTTGTGCCTCTCTTGAGACTTTTATTGAAGATCACATTTTCTACTGAGCTCTGGAATTTTCATTAGGAAGGTCTGGAAATCTCTTATTTCATTAAAAATCCATCTCCTTACTTGAAATATTATGCTTTATTTTGCTGGGTAATTGATCCTTGGTTGTGGTCCAAGCTCCTTTCCTTTTCAAATATCATATTCCAGTCCCTCCAATCTTTGTAGAAACTTCAAGATCCTGTGTGATTCTGACTATAGTTCCTTGATATTTTAATTGTTTCTTTCTGGCTGCTTGCAGTATTTTCACCTTCACTTAATAGTTCTGGAATTTGGCAACAGTATTCTTTGATGCTTTCAGTTTGGGTTCTCTTTCAGGAGGTAACTGGTGTGTTCTTTGGATGACTATTTTGTCCTCTGAATTTAGGAACTCAGGGACGTTTTCCTTGATGATTTCTTGGAAGATATTGTCCAGGCTCTTTTCTCATCAAGGCTTTCCCGGAGACCAAAAATTCTTAGATTTTCTCTCCTGACACTATTTTCCAGGTCAGTTGTTTTTTCCAGTGAGATATTTTACATATTCTTCAATTTTTCATTCTTTTGATTCTGTTTGACTGATAATTGATGTCTCATAGAATAATTAGTTTCTACTTGCCTAATTCTAATTTTTAGTATATTGTTTTTTTTTCAGTTAAATCTTGAATCGTCTTTTCCATTTGTCCATTTATTCCAGTTAGTTTATGTATCACTTTACCCTTTTACTCAATTTTCTTTTTAAATTCTTCTGTGAATTCTTTTTTCATATTTTAAAAATCATTAGTCAGCTTTTCTTATACATCTCTAGTTTGGTTTTAAAATCCTTTTTGAGCTCTTCCAAGAATGGTTCTTTCAGCTAGAACCTGCAATGCTGCAACTTATCTGATGCTGAGCTGTCTGGTGTGCCAGAGCAGAGGCCAGGTGAAATCTTTCTGAGATTCCCTGGAGTTAGCCTGGAGCTTGTTGCACTAAGTGTGTGGGAGTGGTGGTCTGGTTGCAAGAAGTCTCCTTTTCTGAGCTAAAGCACAGGCAGGCTCAGCAGCTGGTGAACCCCATCTGCACTGGTGTCTACCCAATTCCCCTGACTGTGCTGGGACACTTCTGGTGTCTCAGGCTCCACCTGCCCTGTGGCTCAGGATCTCCTCCTGGTTTCCTGAGGTGTGGCAGTCTGAGACAGCTGTGGCCATGCACTAGTTTCCTTCAGCCACAGCAAGAGGAGTCCCCTTTTGCAATTTTGCTAGCCTCTCTGGGGAAGAGACTGTTTACCCCTTCAGCTGATTCCACTATTCCAGGATTTTTCCTGGGGAAATATTCTCTGGTTTTTTTAAGGTCAACAAGGGAAGTGGGAGAGCATTTCCAGATCACTCTGTCATATTGGCTCCCAGAAGTTCAAGTAGGTGACTTACAGACATTTAATATGTGGGCTCATAGTCTCAGGAGTGGTTGCTGCTTTTACCTGGGGTTCTGTGCTTCTCTATCACTCATTTCCACTGGACTCCCATTCTGGGCTGATATACTTGAGAATCTGCTCTGCTCTCTCTGCTTAAGATGACCAGCACTTCCTGCTTGCCTTTGCTATGGCAGAGTTGGTGCTGGTACAGCCTGTGCACTATGCCCTCTGCGATCCTCCAGCCCCATGCAACATATCCTTCCCATTGACCTTCTGGGCTGTACTGGGCAGGAAATCTGCCACATTCTGTCTTCCAGTGGATTGTGCCACTTCAAAATTTGTCCAGATTCTCTTTTTAGAGGTATCTGAAAGAGTGTGTCTTAGAGTTTAGGTGAATATGAGCTCTCATGCCAACATCCTAGCTCTGCCCCTCTATAAAAGTTGTTTCTACGTAAAAGTTTTTATGTGAGATGATTTTCTATCGTTCCCTTTCTCTTTCTCCCAGTACATTCCTCTGAACACTTAATTTTATTTCTTAAATATCCTTCCTGCATATTCAACTAACCCTATGTACATACACACATACACATATACATACATATACAATATACACATACATGCATACATATACACACATATGTGTATATATAAGTATATATAATTACACATAGGCATACATATGTATATGTGTGTATATACATACATATTTAGATAGATAGATAGATATGTATGTATACACACATTCCCACTAAGTACCCTAATACTAAGAAAGGTCTCATGTTTTACCAATGGCATCTTCCCATGTAGAAATGTAATTAAATTACATTTAATTAGATTAAAGTTCAATTTTGATGAGTTCCTTATGGCTTCTCTTTCCTGTTGAACTTTTATGTTTCTCTTGATTCTTGTATTTGAAACTTAGATTTTCTATTCAGCTCTGATCTTTTCAACAAGAATGCTTTGAAGAAGTCTATTTCATTGAAATTCCATCTTTTCCAATGAAGTATTGTACTCAGTTTTGCTGGGCAGGTGATTCTTGGCTTTACTCCTATCTTCTTTGACCTCTGGAATAGCATATTCCAAGTGCTTCAATCCCTTAGTGTAATAGTTGCTAAATCCAGCATTATTCTGATTGTATTTCTGTAATACTTGAATTGTTTCTTTCTGGCTGTTTGTAATATTTTTTCTTTGATGTGGGAACTCTGGAATTTGGGTACATTATTTTTATTTTTTGGGGTGTCTTTCAGGAAGTGATTGGTGAATTCTTTCCATTTCTATTTTACCCTCTGTTTCTAGAACATCAAGGCAGTTTTCCTTCATAATTTCTTCTTTTTTAATGTTTATTTATTTATTTTTAGTTTTCAACATTCATTTCCACAAAATTTTAAGTTCCAAATTTTCTCCCCATCTCTCCCCTCCCACACCCCAAAACACTGTGCATTCTGATTAACCCTTCCCCCAATCTGCCCTCCCTTATATCATACCCCTCCCTTCCCTTATCCCCATCTTCTCTCTTTTCTTGTAGGGAAAGACAGATTTCTATAGATAAGTTCCAGTTCTGGGAGCCAAGATGGCAGAGTGATCGGTAATTGCTGTCTCCCTCCTCTTGTTGACCTTGTCGAGCCCAGAAAATATCTCCCTGGGAAAATCCCTGGAACAATGGGAGCAGCAGAAAGGGTAAACAGATTCTTAGCTCATGAGGTTAGAAAGATCACTAAGGAGGGTTTCCTTTGCTGTGGCTGAAGGAGACCAATGCAGAATCAGAGCCATACCAGACAGCTCCACCTCAACAAATCAAGAGAAGGTCTTGAGCCCCAGGGTGGGGGGGTGGGGTTGAACCCAGCAACTGCCAGCACCAAAACCCCAAGCATGCCTCAGCACCCCAGGGAAATAGGGAAGACACCACTGCAGATGAGATCACCAACCACTGAGCTTGCCTATGCTCTAGCTCAGCAGAGGAGACCTCCTGTGGCCAGACCACCCCTCCCCCACAAGTAGGGTGATAGTTCCAGGGTAACTGCAGGGAAACCCAAAAAGACCTTACCTGGCCTCTCCTTTCCAACACCAGTCAGCTCAGCACCAGGTAAGCTGCAGCATTTTAGCTTCTAGCTGAAAGAATCAGAGGTCACAGCACACAAAGTCTCAAATTTTAGGCACTAGAACTAGAGGACAGAGTCCCCTGTGCCCCAGATGCAGAGATCTACTTTAAAAGCCAGGAAAAGGGTTATTATCATGAGTAAGAAGCAAAGCAGAAATGAAAAGACCATAGAATCTTTCTATGGGGACAAGGACCAAAACACAAATACCAAAGAGATTAGCATTGAGACTGTACTCCCATCTGAAAATTCAGAAGGGAATATGAGCTGGTCTGAAGCACAAAGAACCTTCTTGGAAAAGCTCAGGATGAATTTAAAAAAACTAGAGGTATAGAAGAAAAACTGACCAATGACTTTAAAAATATGAAAAAAGAAACCACACAAGAATTTAAAAGGACAATTGGGCAAATGGAAAAGGAAGTACAAAACCTAACTGGAGAAAATAACTCCTTAAAAGAAACAATTGGATAAATGGAAAAGGAGATGCAAAAGTTAAGCCAAGAAAACAACTTGATAAATTTAAAGTTGGCCAAGTAGAAGATAATGAATCTAAGAGACATCAAGAATCAAACAGAATCTAAAGAATAAAAAGATAGAAGAAAACGTAAAATATCTAATTGGAAAAACAAGTGACCTGGAAAACAAATCCAGGAGAGAAAATCTAAAGATTATTGGTCTACTAGAAAGTCATGATGAAAAAAAAGAGCCTGGACAATATCATCCAAGAAATCATCAAGGAAAATTGCCCAGAAGTCCTAGACCCACAGGGCAAATAGTCATCGAAAAACCCACCGTTCTTTTCCTGAAAGGGACCACAAACTAAAAACAACAAGGAATATAGTTGTCAAATTTCAGAACTATCAAGTAAAGGACAAAACACTTCAGGCAGCCAGGAAAAAACAATTCAAATATCAAGGAGCTACAGTCAGGATAACACAGGATATTGCAGTTTCTACAATAAAAGGTGGAAGGAATTGGAACACGATATTTCATAAGGAAAAGGAACTGGGACTAAAACAAAGGATCCATTACCCAGCAACGTCGAGCATAATATTTCAGACAAAGTGATAAACATTCAACAAAATAAGGGATTTCCAAACCTTTCTGATGAAAAGGCCAGAACTCAATACAAAATGCAATCTTCAAACACAAGTCTCAAGAGAGGCATAAAAAAGATAAACAGGGGAAAAACTTGTTATTCAATATGGGCAAACTGTTTACATCCCTATAAGGGAAGATGATACTTATTAATTTTGAGAAATGTATATTTATCATGACACATAAAGGAGATACACTTAGATGGAGGGAGCAAGTATAAAGTAAATGAGGTAATGAAGAAAATTTGACTTAAAGGTGCAAAGGGATTGTAGCAGGAGATGCGAAAAGGAAGAGGAAGAAAATGGTAAATTTCATCACAGGAAGAGGCACAAAAATATATTGCAGTGGAGGGGAAAAGGGGAGGAAGATGAGGATTGTTTGAGATTTAGTCTCATCCGATTTGGTTCAAAGAGGAAACAACAAACTTGGTTAAGTATAAAAATCTAACTAGGCAGTAGGAAGGGAAAGGGGAAAGAAAAGGGAGGGGAGGCAAAAAGGAAGGGAAGATATAGTAAGGGAAAAGGGAAGCAAAAGGGATGGGGGCTCAAAGAAGAATGGGAAGACTGAGGGAGACGGTGGTCAAAAATTAAAACTCTATTGCGGAGAGGAAGGGAGAAGGGAGAATTAAAAACACAGAAGGGGGAAAGAGGATGGAGGGAAAGACACAGACATTAATCATAACTGTGAAAGTAGGGGCGGAGCCAAGATGGCGGAGTAGAAAGACACACGTACTGCTAGCTCTGAGCCCACAGCCCATAAAATATCTGTAACAAAGATTCTGGAGCAGCAGAAGCCACAGAACAATGGAGCGGATGAGATTTTTGTTCCAGAGAGACGTGATGTGAAAGGTCCATCACACCCCATACCCAGAGCAGAGCCCAGCCCTGCCTTGGCTGCGCGGCACCCAGAGGAGTGGATCCGAGTGGGCTTCAGGGACAGAATCTCCCGCAGCCGTGCCAGTCTTTCCACCCACGGGCCCCAGAGGCTGGTGAGAGACTCTTCTAGGCTTGCCGAGAGGGGACTGGGGTGCCCCCATAACTCAGGCCCCCTCGGGAGGCAGCAGAGGAGGCAGGAGCAGACCAGGGCTCCCCACACAGGCAGGAGCCTGGATCCATTGTTGAAGGTCTCCACATAAACCCCCTGAAGGAACTGAGCCCCGTGAGGCAGCCCTGCCCCTACCTGAGCACTTGAACTTAATCTCACACTGAATAGCAGCCCTGCCCCCGCCAAAAGCCCTGAGGCTGGGAAGTAGCATTTGAATCTCAGACCCCAAGCGCTGGCTGGGCAGATCTGGAGGCAAAGTAGGTGTGAAGAGAATACTCAGAAGTCAAGTCACTGTCTGGGAAAATGCCCAGAAAAGGGAAAAAAAAAATAAGACTATAGAAGGTTACTTTCTTGGTGAACAGGTATTTCCTCCTTTCCTTTCTGATGAGGAAGAACAATGCTTACCATCAGGGAAAGACACAGCAGTCAAGGCTTCTGTATCCCAGCCCACCCAATGGGCTCAGGCCATGGAAGAGCTCAAAAAGGATTTTGAAAATCAAGTTAGAGAGGTGGAGGAAAAACTGGGAAGAGTAATGAGAGAGATGCAAGAAGAGCATGAAAAACAGGTAAACACCCTGCTAAAGGAGACCCAAAAAAATGCTGAAGAAAATAACACCTTGAAAAATAGGCTAACTTAATTGGCAGAAGAGGTTCAAAAAGCCAACGAGGAGAAGAGTGCTTTCAAAAGCAGAATTAGCCAAATGGAAAAGGATGTTCAAAAGCTCACTGAACAAAATAGTTCTTTCAAAATTAGAATGGAACAGATGGAAGCCAATGACTTTCTGAGAAACCAAGGAATCACAAAACAAAACCAAAAGAATGAAAAAATGGAAGATAATGTGAAATATCTTATTGGAAAAACAACTGACCTGGAAAATAGATCCAGGAGAGACAATTTAAAAATTATGGGACTACCTGAAAGCCATGATCAAAAGAAGAGCCTAGACATCATCTTTCATGAAATGATCAAGGCAAACTGCCCTGAGATTCTAGAACCAGAGGGCAAAATAAATATTCAAGGAATCCACAGAACACTGCCTGAAAGAGATCCAAAAAGAGAAACTCCTAGGAACATTGTGGCCAAATTCCAGAGTTCCCAGGTCAAGGAGAAAATATTGCAAGCAGCTAGAAAGAAACAATTCAAGTATTGTGGAAATACAATCAGGATAACACAAGATCTAGCAGCTTCTACAGTAAGGGATCGAAGGGCATGGAATAGGATATTCCAGAAGTCAAAGGAACTAGGACTAAAACCAAGAATCACCTACCCAGCAAAACTGAGTATAATACTTCAGGGGAAAAATTGGTCTTTCAATGAAATAGAAGACTTTCAAGCATTCTTGATGAAAAGACCAGAGCTGAAAAGAAAATTTGATTTTCAAACACAAGAATGAAGAGAAGCATGAAAAGGTGAACAGCAAAGAGAAGTCATAAGGGACTTACTAAAGTTGAACTGTTTACATTCCTACATGGAAAGACAATATTTGTAACTCTTGAAACTTTTCAGTATCTGGGTGGGATTACACACACACACATGCACATGCACACGCACACACACACACAGACAGAGTGCACAGAGTGAATTGAAGAGGATGGGATCATATTTAAAAAAATGAAATCAAGCAGTGAGACAGAAATATATTGGGAGGAAAAAGGGAGAAATGGAATGGGGCAAATTATCTCTCGTAAAAGAGGCAAGCAAAAGACTTTTTAGTGGAGGGAAAAAGAGGGGAGGTGAGAGAAAAACATGGAGTTTACCCTCATCACATTCCACTAAAGGAAGAAATAAAATGCACACTCATTTTGGTATGAAAACCTATCTTACAATGCAGGAAAGTGGGGGATAAGGGGATAAGCAGTGTGGAGGGGATGATGGAAGGGAGGGCATGGGGAGGAGGGAGCAATTTGACGTCAACACTCACGGGGAGGGACAGGATCAAAAGAGAGAATAGAAGTAATGGGGGACAGGATAGGATGATGGGAAATATAGTTAGTCTTATACAACACGACTATTATGGAAGTCATTTGCAAAACTACACAGATATGGCCTATATTGAATTGTTTGCCTTCCGAAGGGAAGGGGTGGGGAGGGAGGGAGGAAGAGAAGTTGGAAATCAAAGTTTTAGGAACAACTGTCGAGTACTGTTCTTGCTACTAGGAAATAAGAAATACAGGTAAAAGGGTATAGAAAGTTATTTGGCCCTACAGGACAAAAGAGAAGATGGAGACAAGGGCAGAGAGGGATGATAGAAGAGAGAGCATATTGGTGATAGGGGCAATTAGAATGCTCCGTATTTTGGGGTGGGGGGAGGGGACAAAAGGGGAGAAAATTTGGAACCCAAAATTTTGTGAAAATGAATGTTAAAAGTTAAATAAATAAATATGAAAAAAAATAACTGTGAAAGCGAATGGGATGAACTTTCCCATAAAATAGAGGCAAATAGCAGAATGGATTAAAAATCATAATCCAGTTGTTGTTTACAAGAAACAGATTTGAAATTGGATGATATACACGTGGTAATGGTAAAAGGTTGGAGTAGAATATATTGTGCTTCATCTGATGCAAAAGAAAAGCAGGAGCAGCAATCTTAATCTCAGACAAAGCAAAATCAGAAATAAAACTAATCAAAAGAGATAAGGAAAGTAATTATCCTGCTAAAAGACACTGTAGACAATGAAGCAATGTTATTACTTAACAAATATGCTCCAAGTGGTAAAGCATTGAAATTCTTAGAGGAGATGTTAAGGGACTTACAAGATGAAATAGACAGCAAAACTATACTAGTAGGGGACCTCAACCGCCTCCTCTCTGAACTTGATAAATCTAACCTGAAAATAAATAAGAAAGAAGTTAAGGAGGTGAATATAACTCTGGATAAGGTAGATATGATAGATCTCTGAAGAAAATTGAATGGAGATAGAAAGGAATATACCTTTTTCTCGGTGGTACAAGGCATACATACAAAAATTGACCATGTGCTGGGGTATAAATAGAAGAAACTAGAGTGATTGCCATTTCTTTCTCCATCTCATTTTACAGATGAGGAAACTGAGGGGAACAGGGCTCAGTGAATTGCTCATGGTCACATAGCTATAAGTTTCTGAAGCTGAATTTGAACTCAGGTCTTCCTGATTCCAGACCTGGTCCTCTACCACTGTGCTACTAGCTGCTTACATTCTTGGGCTGCATTCAGAAATGTATTTGCTGTTGAGTTATTTCAATTACATTTGACCTTTCAAGACTCTGTTTGGAGTTTTCTTTGCAAAGATACTGTAGTAGTTTGCCATTTCCTTCTCCAGCTCATTGTATAGATGAATAAACTCAGGTAAATTGAGTTAAGTGACTTGCCCAGGGTCAGAAACTTGTAAGTGTCAGAGGCCAGATTTGAACTCAGAAAGATGAATCATTTTGACTCCAGAACTGCCATTCTATCCACTGTATCACATAATGGAAGCAAACAGAGTTTTTTGATAACTTAATTTGGTGACTACTCAAACAATTCATGATCCTGTGTGAGCTCTTCTCAGTATCACATTTTCATATGAACCCCACAAAAACATTCTAGATCTGTTTCTTCCATGCTTTCCCTTTCTTGTTTCATTCCCTCACAACCTGAGATCATAATAAGCTATTCTCATGGAAATTGTAGAACTGAAGATTCAGAATTCAATTAAATTTAACAAATGCTTGTTAATTTACTGTTATTAAAAAGCTAACTTAGAGACCATCTATTCCAAGCTTCCCTCCATGTCTAACAAATAGTTAAATAACATCTTCTTGAACACTTTAAGTGATTGGGAGATCAGTACATCCCAAGGTAGTCCATTCCGTTGTTGAAACAGTTCTAACAATTCTAGAGATCTCTATAAAACAAGGTCAGAATATATCTCTTTTAATTATCAGACCTAATTCTTTCTTCCACGGTAACATAAAGAATTTTTGGGTCCTTTATCATATGCATTCTTTCAGATACTCTCAGAGGATAGAAATAATACTCTGCACATATCCTTTTTTCCCTAGTCTGTACACATTGGGTTGGGGGAGCTGGGTGGTGCAGTGGATAGAGCACGAGTACAGGAGTCAGGAGGACCTGAGTTCAAATCTCACTCAGACACTTAACATCCATTGGCTGTGTGACTTTGAGCAAGTCACTTAACTCCAATTGCCTCATCCTGGGTCATCTCCAGTCATCCTGCTGAATATCTGGTCAATTGATTCAGATAGCTCTGGAGGAGAAGTGAGGCTGGTGATCTGCACAGCCCTCCCTCACTCAATACAAAGTCAATTGCAAGTCATGTCATTATTTCTCTGATGGCACGTCTTCTTCGGCAATGAAGGATGAACACACACATGTTTGGTTACTCTGTGATTCTCAGATGATATAGTTCATAGTTCAAACTTCACTTTTGTGAGATATCTTGATTGAGGTGCCCCAATATAACATTCTGATTATTTCACAAGGACCTCAGATATGACTGATCTGCCATGCTATCTACTTTACAGAGTTGATACTCGGACCTAAATAAAGCCACAAATTTCATATTGCCTCCAGTGGATCATATGCAGGTAACATTTTTGCAGTACTTTGAGGTTTACAAAGTGCTTTACAAAGATATCATTTTATCTCTACAACTATCCTAGAGTGTTGGTGTCATTATTCCCATATTACAGATGAGCAAACTGAGGTAGACAGAAATTAATTGACAGCCCACTTAGGAGGGTCTGGAGCCAAATTCAGGTTTTCCCAAACATAAGTGAGGCATTCTATCCATTTCTCTGACTCCAAGAACAGTCATAATTAATAGAGGAACCACCTTGATTAATAAAGGCCTCTTCTTATTCCCAAAAAGTTTTTTTTTCAAAACTCTGTAATAATAAGGAAAATAAAAGTTTATTTTTGAAAATGGAAGTTTAACAATTTTCTGCTTATTTCCATGGTACTGAAGTTTTATGTGAAGAGAGAATGAACTTTTCAGCTTATCAAACGGTGACTGTGAAGAGAGGATATAAGATTTGCCAAACTGGCATTTAGGTTCCTAGGATGTGGCATCATCAAATGTCTGGCAGAACTATTCATGTTGGAGATTGACCTGCTTCTTCACTCAACCTGATTCCTTTTCCCTTCCTTAACTCCCAACAACCTCAATAAATTATGTCAAAGATAAAAATGATTAAGAAACATTGCCTAACATTAATCCTGGGAGCCTACATTATTTTCAGGAGTTGAGGTCCTGAGACTGCAATCCTTAGCAGAGAAAGTTCATCTTGGCATCAATTCCTCAGTAGTGGTAATGAGAAATATCATTGAGGTATAGCTGCATGGAAGTGAAAAGTTCCCACAATCAGAGTTATTAATTCCCTTTGCTTTTCACTCCTTCAAGGTACTCCAGCATAAATTTTTTATTGAATTTGTTCAATAACAAGAGGAACTTGAACTTGTTCGTTGAATGGCATGATGCCTGAATTAATCTGTCTTTTCTAATGTAACCGTGGACAGTCTTTCTGCTTGGGATTTTATTCTTATCACTTAGCAGAGTTCATGACATACAGCAGGTGCTTAATAATTGCTTCTCGACTTGACATTAATATACTTTAGAATAAATCAGTGAAATGATTTTCCTATACATTGATAAAAGCCAAGGCAGGGAGAAACACCAGTTGGATGAAACAGAACTTTGTCTCTCTGGGGCAAATGAATTTCTGAACATGAGCCATTTTCTGCACAATTCATAGTAAAAGGAAAACACATGATCATACTAGATTCACAACTAGACAGCCACTGGCCTGGGAGGTATTATTTTTTTTTTTACTTCAAGGGAAAGGAAACAATTCTTTTTCTTATAGTCATTAGCTTGGGATCCAAGACACAGTGAATTTTGTTTGACTTTTGGTTGACCTTGCACAAAGGAAAGTGAAACAGAGGTATTAGATTTTTAAAATGGCATAACTTATGTCCAAAAAAGGAAAATTCTGTGTCTCTCTCACTATCACTATAGCTACACCCACCGTTTTCTATAACAGTGGTATTGAACTAGTATATCAAAATGGATCACAAATTAACATTATCTCTGCTGCATTTTATTTCTACTTATTTGTTAACCATTTCTAAATTACATTTTAATCTTCTCCAAACTACACTCCAGGACTGTTGCTGGCTGTATCAGTCCCATGAGCTGCATATTTGATACCTCTGCTCCATACCATGCATCTTAGAGATACATGTGAACAGCTGTCTTCATTCCCTTAACTTTTCATTTTTAAGTTCTCCTGATCAGATTCAGCTGCTACTAGGAAAATGTAATTTTGATAGCCTTTTTTAGGTATGCTCTACCCATGGCTAAGAATTCATCAGTCTTAAACCTTTACTTGTAGCCCAGATATAAATCCCATCCCAAGACATCATCTCTCTTCCTGGTTACGTATTTCTCTAGACACATTTTCTATTTCGAAACCACTTGTCTTATGAGTAGCTGCAATAAAAATACCATTGTAACCTTAAGTCTTTCAGTTTCTTGACTGAAACTTCCTAAATCTTATGTATCATTAATCTCTATATGCATAGATTTTGTGTATACCTGTATATGTGCATTTTGTCATACCCAGTAGAGTGTAATGCCTTCAGAGCAAGTGTTTCTTCCTGTCTTTCCCTGTATCCTTAGCACCAAGCGCAGTGTCTGGCACATAGGAGTTTCTTAATAAATATTTGTTGAAATCACAGCATGTGAGGAATTTTTTTACACAGCATTGCAAGGACCTAAACAATTCCCAATGGACTTTTGCGGCAAAACTCTTTCCAGATTCAGAGAAAGAACTATGGAACTGGATTGCAGAATGAAGCAGATCATTTTCTTTTGTGTTTTGTTTTGTTTTGTTTTATGGTTTCTCCCATTTATTTTATTTCTCAATTCAATATGACTGTGGTGAAATTGTATTTAATAGGAATGTATGTGTAGAACCTATATAAGATTGCAAGCCCTCTCAGGGAGGGAATGGGGAGAGAGGAGGGAAAGAGGAGGGGATAAAAATCTAAGATATATAGAGGTGGTTGTAAAACACTGAAAATAAATAAAATGACTATTTAAAAAAATATTTGTTGAGTTGTAGAGCAAAAATTTTTAATAATTGGCAGTTGAATAAACGAATCACCTAAGCCTAGGTAGAATTCGTTTCTGAGAATTTTGACTTTTTGAAATCCTCTAACTTTCTGTATATTAATTTTACTGCAGTTATGAGCAAGATAGGAGAGAAAGAAATAATAAAACTATATCGTTTCCCACAAGAGGCCCAGGAGAACAGAAACCCACTTGGAATGACAGGTGTTTGCAAACAGAATTGGGTGAACTAAGCACTGGATTTTTGAAAGAAAGGATATCAATAATAAGGGAAACCAGCCACAGTGTGAGAACAGTCTTGGATTAATGACAGGGGACAGTATATGATGCCAAGAAATCCTGGGCCCCAACAGAGGATATCTGGGGGTGTCTGGTGTTTTCATGTTTTTTATGATGAGGCCTGTGGGGAGATAAGGGTGTGGTAATGGGAAACTGAGAGTGAAGAGAGAAAACATTAGCCAAGAAGCACTTGAGAATGAGAGAAGGAAATAGAGAGCCCCTGAGTCCCCATCCATTTCCAGAGCCAACTCCAGATGACTGGCCCCTCAGATATTCCCATTTTGTCTCTTGTCAGATCGCTGTGGTATGAAGGTAGGGAAAGTGTCCTGTGCTCTCTCATCCTCTCTATTCTCATTGTCTCCACTTCATCTTGAATCTCTAATCTTTGAAATGCTCAGATTTGGGGACAATATTTTGAAACAGATTACTTTATGTGGATTAGAGTCAAGGTAAGAATCTCCCTGTAAAAGTTTATGGAAAGTCAGCAAGTGCTTTGCTAAAGTGAATTAAGTGAAGTGTCTGAGGAGTAGGGAGAGATATCTGAGTGTCTGAAAGTTCTTTTCAAAAGTGATTTACATTTGGGCCTAACCTGAAAGAGGGGAATCTTGAGAATAGGGTGTGAATTGCAAGCTTTCTCTAGCAATGAGATCAAATGACCATTCCTTTGCTTGAAAAAATGTGTCAGGATTGGAGAGGTGTTACGCATAGTCTGGAAGGCTCAACCATAAGGCTGAAGCATAATATTAGTACCTAGGACACCCATAGGAGCAGAGAGTCCTTGGGGTCAAAATAAATGACATTTTTCCTACTGCTGTTTTAGCTTGTATATCCTTTATTAAAAAGGACATACTGAAGTCTGTCAGGCTATTTAAGATGTAATGTATCTTTAGCAAGAAGTGAGAAGAAGCTTTTCTCATCAATCTACATCTTAATTTCACATTGTTCTTACAGACAGATACTGTCTGCACTTAGTGACTTAATCTTCTGTCTCCTAACAATTCTATTAAAATTTTAAATGTTATTAAGCCTCTAGAATTTCAAAGCTCAAGAAGCTACCTGGGGAAATTGGCAAAGATTTCTTTTGAAAGTTCATTTAATCTTTAATTCATGCAACAAAACAAGCATTGTGATAACACTGTATAACAAAAAAGATGCACATGAAACTGCCAAACTACCAAGAACAATTTTTTATTCTTTTCAAATATGCAACAAAGTTATCATATAAATTACTTTTTTTCCTTTTTTCTCTACACTACACCCTCTCTATGCTAGAGATGACTACCATTAGACACAAATAGGTATAGATATAAAATTATTCTATACATACTTCTACTGATCAGTTCTTTCCCAGGATACAGATAATATCTTTCTTCACATGGTCTTTATTTTTCATTTGTGTATTCAGAATACTAAAAATGACTTAGTACCTCAAACCTGTTCTCAAAATAACATGGCTATTATTGTACACAATGTTTGCTTGGCTCTGCTCACTTTACTCTTCATCTTTTCTTAAAAGTTTCTCCATGTCTTTCTAAGATCATTGATTTCATCATTACCTATCTCAGAGTAATATTTCTTTACCACCATGCACCCCAACTTATTCAGTCATTCCCTAATTAATGAGGTTCTCCACTATTTCCAATTCTTTGCCACCACAAAGAGAACTGTTATCAACATTCTATTCTCTCTCTTTTTTAATTTTTCATCTTTTAACACAGTTTATAACAGATAAAACAGTTCAAACTTTTGGTCAGGTGATACTTATTTTTAAAGCATTTACCATATGGACCACAAAAGAATTTTTTTTTAAACATTAACCAACCAAGACACAAATAATATTTATGTTGCTAACTTCACAAGCTCTTGACCTAATTGTTTCTACAGTATTGCTAAGAATTGAAGGACCCTATTGGGTCCTTCGTTGTTGGTCTAAAGTCCCATGCCTAATAGCTTAATTTTAGACTTAATCTCTGATGGTCCCCTTCCAATAATCTGTAATTTAATAGATCTGGTATTAAGCTTTCAAACCTTTTGACTATAGGAAATTGCCACCAAGAGTAGGGACATTGCAGAGATACAATATCTCCCCAACTTCAAGTCAGTTCCAGGCAGGAGTAGACTGTACACTTGCATTCAGTCAGGTTTAAAGTCTGCCAGGTGTCAGTGGGGAAATTGAGTCAGGAGAATCCTATTTCAGCCCAGGCTTAATAGCCTCTCTCCCACCTTTCCTCTGATAACACCTTTTGCAGTTCATACCAGCATTTCACAGGCTTACTGACATCATGGATTGGAGGCTCAGACCACCTTTCTTGCTATTCATACCTTGAGTTAGACTCAGAAGAACAGTCACTTAATAGTCCCATAGCATCTAAAACTGGCAAGTTCCAATAACCAGGTTTCAAATATGATGATAATTTCACTTTGGCTATGGAACATCTTTTGAGGCAAATCTTAAGTGGTTTACATGCCTTTCTATACATGTTTTAGTTCCTAATTAAATGGCAATCCTAAAATCAAATTTACCATTTAAACCTTAACTTTTCCATCAATGCCAAATTTTACCTAAGGTTACCTTTCTCTAGGAAATTTATGCTAAAATTCGTTTCTCTAAACTAAAGATGTCATTGATTTTTTTTCTCAGTAATTAATTCAGTCAATTGTTTTAATACTAATTGCTTTTACCTCACTTTGTAACATGTCCAATTTTTCTCCCCATCACTCCCCTCCCCCCCACTTCCTAATACCTTGCATTCTAATTACTCCTTCCCTCAATGTACCCTCCCTTCTATCACACCCCACCTTTCCCTTATCCCCATCTTCTCTTTTTTCTTGTAGGGCAAGATAAATGTCTTTATCCCACTGCCTGTATTTCTTATTTCCCAATTATATGGAATAAAAGTTCTCAACATTCGTTGCTAATACTTTGAATTTCAACTTCTCTCCTCCCCCTCCCTCTCCCCAACCCCACTGAGAAGGCAAGCAGCTCAATACAGACTAAATATGTGTCATTTTGCAAAACACTTCCATAATAATCATGTTGTATAATACTAATTATGTTGCCTTCTGTCCTACTCTATTCCCCCTTACTTTTACCCCTACAATTGACCTTGTCTCTTCTCAAAAGTGTTTATTTCTAGTAACTCCTTTCTCCTATTTGCCCTCCCTTCTTTCATTCCCCTCACCCCATTTTTGGCCTCCTCCCCTACTTTCCTGTGGTGTGATATAAATTTTCATATCAAATTTAGTGAGCATGTAATTTCCTCCTTCGGCCATATGTGGAGAGAGTAGCTTCATTTTTCCCCTCTCCCCTTCTCCCTTTTCTCTTCCATTGAACAAGATTTTTCTTATCTCTTTTATGAGTTATAGCCTGCCTTGTTCCTTTTCTCCCTTTCTCTTCCCAGTATTTTCCTCCCTCACCTCTTCACTTTTATTTTATTTTATTTTTTTGCGTGTGAATATCATCTCTTCTGATTCAATACACCCTGTATTCTCTGTCTATATCTGTGTATGTGTGTGTGTGTGTGTGTGTGTGCAATCTATCCATCTACTTAAATATTGAGAAAAGATTCAAGAATTATAAATATTTTCTTTCCATGTAGTAATGTAAACAGTTCAGCTTTAGAGAGTCTTTTATGATTTTTCTTTCCTATTAACTTTTTCATGCTTCTCTTGATTCTTGTCTTGGGAAGTCAATTTTTTTTTTTTCTATACAGATCTAGTCTTTTCCTCAATATGAATGATTGAAAGTCCTCTATATCATTGAATGACCATTTATTCCCTTGAAGTATTATACTCAGATTTGCTGGGTAGGTGATTTTTAGTTTCAATCCCAGTTCCTTTGATCTCTGAAATATCCCATTCCAAGCCCTTTGATCCCTTAAAGTTGAGGCTGCCAAATCCTGTGTTATCCTGATTGTATTTCCACAGTACTCAATTTGTTTCTTTCTAGCTGCTTGCAGTATTTTCTCCTTGATCTTGGAACTCTGAAATTGGGCCACAGTATTCCTAGGAGTTTCTTTGTTTGGATGTCTTTCAGGAGGTGATCGGTGGATTCTTTCAATATTTATTTTGCCTTCTAGTTCTAGAATATCAGGGCAGTTTTCCTTGACAATTTCATGGAAGATAATGTCTAGGCTCTTTTTGTTTTTTATCAAGGCTTTCAGGTAGTCCCATAATTTTAAACTTGTTTCTCCTGGATCTATTTTCCAGGTCAGTTGTTCTTCCAATGAGGTGTTTCACATTATCTTCTATTTTTTTCAAACTTTTGGTTTTGTTTACCAATTGCTTGGTTTATCTCATAGTCATTCATTTCCCTGATCTCAATTCTCTCTTTCAATGAATTATTTTGTTCAGTGAGCTTTTGAACCTTCTCTTCTGTTTGGCTAATTCTGCTTTTTAAAGCCTCCTTCTCCTCATTGGCTTTTTGGACCTGTTTTTCCAATTGAGTAGGCCTCTTTTTAAAGCTATTATTTTCCTCTGCATTTTTTTTTTTTTGGTTCTCCTTTAGTAAGCTGCTAACTTGTTTTTTAAGGTCTTCTATTGCTTGAGCCCAATTTAAGTTCCCTTTGGAGGCCCTGGAGGCAGAGACCTTGACTTCCTTTGACAGTATGCCTTGTTCTTCCTCATCAGAAAGGATGGGAGGAGATACCTGTTCCCCAAGAAAGTAACCTTCTATGGTCTTATATTTTTCCTTTTTTTGGGCATTTTCCCAGCCAGTTACTTGACTTCTGAGTTTCCTCTCCACAACCACCTAGCCTCCAGTTTCACCAAGCCAGCACTGAGGACTGAGATTCAGATGAGCTGCTCCAAACCCTCAGGGGCTTTAGGTGGGGGCAGGACTGGTATTCAGTGTGAGATTAAGATCAGCTGCTCAGGTGGGGGAAAGGCCCACACAGGGCTCAGTTCTATCAGGGGGTTTAGGATGAAACCTTCAACACTCTGCTCCCTCTCACTGACCTTTAGCCCCTGTGGGTTGAGGGATCTGTGCTGCCACTGGAGATTCTGTCCCTGAAGCCTGCTCAGTTCTGCTCCTCTTGGTGCTACGTGGCCAAGGTTGGGCTTTCCCGTTGGTCTTTCAGGTCACTCTGGGCTAGAAATCTCCTCCACTGTGTTGTTCTGTGGCTTCTGCTGCTCTAGAATTTGTTGAGAGTTCTTCTTTACAGTTATTTTATGGGCTGTGGGGAAAGAGCTAGTGTATGCGCATCTTTCTATTCCACCATCTTGGCTCTGCCTCTCTTTCAAAATTATAATTACTATTTGTGAATTTCCCTGCCTCTTATTTTTACTCACTCTTTCTTACCCTGTTTTAACCCTATCCCTGTTACTTTATCTTCTCCCTGGACCTTGTCACCTTGCACTTCACCTACCCCTCTAAGAGTCCCCTTATCCTCTCCTTCCATCCCCCAAACTCTGCAAAAGTCACCCCTTCATATCCTCCCTTGCTCCCAAATCCCAATCCACACACCCCTCTAAAAGGCCCTTCTCATCCTATACCCCAGTTTTCTCAGTTTTTTACACATTCAGAAGACTTCTGTCTTTCATATGTACATGTTGTTTCCTCAACCCAGATGAGAGTAAGATTCCAATATTACCAGCTCTCCACTCTCACCTGCTTCCCCTGTATTAGTTCTTCCTTTTATACCCCATTTTTACAATATTATTGCTCCTTTTTACGTTTTCCTACCTAATTGTCTTTTATAGAATCACCCCATCACACACAACTTACCCCCAATCTTTCTTTTAAACTACCTTAGTAAGGATGACAGTTTTAAGAATACTGATTGTGTGTGTATGTGCATGTGTGTGTGCGTGTGTGCACCTTATAGTTAGTCTTTAATGTTTTCCTCATACTTCTTCCATCTTTTATATTGAATTTTCCATTGAGATCTGGTCTTTTTATTACAAATATCTAAAAGTTTTTCAGTTCATTAAAGGTCCTTTTCTTTCAGGATTAAATTCAACTTTGCTGGGCAAATTATTCTTGGATGCAACCCCAGTTCTTTTGCTCTTTAAAACACAATGTTCTAAGACCTACAGTCTTTTAGGGTAGAAGCTACTAGGTCTAATGAAACCTTGACTATATTTAAAAGTTTTAAAATTATTTCCTGTTGTTTTTTTCTTGATATTTGCAGTATTTTCTCCTTAGCTGAGGAGTTTTGAAACTTGGTTTTAACATTACTGTAAGTTTTTCTTTTTAGATCTCTTTCAGGTGGCGAACAGATTTTTTTTTCTATTTTGACCTTACCCTCTTGATCTAGAACTTCAGGGAAATTTTTCATAATAACTTCTTGGAATACTGTATCTTTGTACTTTGATCATAACTTTCAGGTAATCGGACAATCCTTGTATTGTCTCTCCTCAATCTGTTCTACAGATCAATTGTTTTTCAATTATCTTCTTTTTTCCTGGTTTTATTATATTTTTGTGTCTTAAAACATTGAATTCCACTTGCCTAGTTCTGCTATTGAAGGAATTATTTTCTTTCTTAAGATTTTGTACTTCTTTTTCCCAATTTGTTAACTTTCTTTTAATAATTATCTTGCATAGTTTTAAGTTTCTTCCTAATTTTTCTTTGATATCTCTTATTTGCTTTTTTATTTCTTTAGACTTTGTTCCAAAATTGTTTCTTGGATTTGTGACCATTTGATTTTTTAAAGTGCTGTATAAAATATTGGAGGTGATGCAAAGTATAATGATAACACATTTTCCCTTTATATTTTGCCTAGTGGGGGCACCTAGCATATTTGATAACTAAAATCAACCAATTATTCTTGATTTTTCCAAAATAAATACTAATTATAGAAAAATTGTCATGATTCTACCATTTGGTACACAGTCTTTGGGAGCTGCTAAGCTGAAAACATAACCACTCTATGAGTGTCCTTGTTCTGAGCCTCTTCCAGCTTAGCTACATTGGTCCTAAGACAGTCCTTGGTGTTATTGCATAAAACTGAAGGCTCAATTTCATAAAATTTCTGCCCTTGGTATTATAGTTTTAAAATATATACTCCCAGTGACAATGTCCCCAGCAAGAAAAAAAAAACTTTTTAACAGTGAAATTAGAATCTCATGCCTGCAGTCAGAAAAGCCACTCTCTCCTTTGTGGCTACCAATGTTATTCCTTACTCTCAGGTTCCTAATGAAAAAACTCAAAGAAATATAAGGACAGGGTCAGTCACAGGTTTTTATGAGATATAATATTAGATTATTAGATTATAATATTATAATTATGGTAATTATAATATTAGATTATTATAAGCCAAAAAAGACATGATTATGATTGGATGCCTGTTGGATTCCTCTACATTATGACAGATGGAGGGGTGTGAAGAAAACCAGTTCTTCAGTTCCTCAGTGTCTTTTTTACCCTTAGTTTTCTTGCTACTGATGTAAGTACCTATGATAATAAATGCAGTTTTCTACCTTTCTACTTGTTCTTTTCATTGTCACCTTTCATGATCTCCTTTGAAGGATTGAGTTTGAGTAAGGAAGTTGTCAGATGTCACCATCCTGTTTCTGCTTTATGTTTTGAAGAAAACATCACCTTCTCCCTTCAGTCTCCATCCAGAACTCCTGGAAATCTTATGCCATACTCACACCAACATGGAGTCCTGATCTTAGGATAAGTTTCTTCTCTTCTGTTACTGGAAAGATACACAAGTCCCAAGATCTTTAGAGTATTAGTCCCCCTTCCAGAGTTAGTTCCAGCCTTCACCAGAAGGGCTCTTACACTCATAAACGAGACAGACACCTAGGGCTCACACTTGAAGCCCTTTGAGCTTGACATAGCCTGTCAACATTTTAACTCTACTAGAATGACCTTTGCACAAAACTAAGGCTTCACTGTAAGGTTTTAAATCAAATGGTGTCTGTACAAATCATTCTTTTACCTGATGACTAAGAAGTACAAATTCTGTAAATTTATTACTGATCAAGAGATCAAGGAAGGGTTCTTTCTGAAATTGGCTTTTGTTCTGGAATTTAAATGATAAGTAGGAATTTAAAAGTCATAGAGTGATATTTTAGGGACAAGGAATTGTGTGAGCAGAGGTACAGTGGTGGAAGAGTTCAGAGTATATTCAGTTCTGTGTGAGTACTTTAATTTCAAGAGAAAATCATGTAAATATAGAAAGGTAGGATGAAATCAGAATGTTAAATGAGACTAAATGCTAGACAAAGGTACCTTAATTCTGTAAGAAGTCTTTGTAGGGGCACAAGAAAGGATTTGGAGCAGGGGAAAATAGGAGAATCCCAATACAGAGGAAAAATGTTAGCAATATGAAATGTGAATTGAAACTCTTAAGGAACTTATATTAACTAAGTGATTCTACTTGAATACCCATCTTAAACACATTGTTTTCTTTTGTACTCCAGCAGGACCAAAATGACATCATGACTTCAGGGTCAATGTACATTCCAACTGTGACTGGTCAGAACAACATCTGAACACCTCAGATGGATATGTCTCTAAATTTAATAATAATAAATATTAAACAATTAATTGGTATAGCTGGTCTTTTGATTTGAGCATAAATTGGATTTAAGTGAGGCAGAATGGCATGAAGTTGTTAGCTTTACTCTCTTCACGAATCACCAGAAGCCATCAGAAGAAAAAAGAAAAATGTCTGTAATATAGGTATGTAAAATCCATCACTTAAATGAAATGTAACAAATTATGTTGGCATTCATCAAAAAACAACAGTTATAAACTAAACACATCTTTTCTAAGTATGATTAAGAAAAAAATGCTATCTATATTCTGACCCATACAGGAGATATTAATTTTTTTTTTAATTTGAGCTTTTAGGTAGCTAGATCCATTAACAACTCAAACAACAATGAACTTGTTGAACTATCAAAGAACAAACATTTATTAATCATCTTCTGTGTGCCAAAAACTATATACTATGTGCTGGAGATACAAGAAACAAAAGACAGTCCCTGTCCTCAAGGAACTTATAGTCTAATGTGGGATACCACACACAAACAAATATTCACAAATCAAGCTATACAGAAGATAAATAGGAAGCAATTAACAGAGGGAAGGCCTTAGAATTTAGGGTGTTTGGGAAAGGTTTCCAGTAAAAGATGGGATTTTAGTTGATTCTTAAAGGAAGCCAGGGAGGTCTGTAGGTAAAGCAGAGCAGGGATAGCATTCCCAACATGTGGGGCAATTCAAGAAAATGTCTGAACATAAGACATGAAGAGTTTTGTTCCTGGAACAACAAGGAGGCCAGTGTCACTGAACTGAAAAGTATATGTTGGGGAGTAAGGTCTAAGACGGCCGGAGAGGTAAGAGGGGGCAAAGTTATGAATAACTCTGAGGATTTTTGATTGATACCAAAGGCAAAAGGCAACCACTGGAGGCTATTGAGTATAGGGTGATATGTTGGCACCTGCACTTTAGGGAAATCACTTAAGTTCTTGAATGAATGATGGATTGAGGTGGGGGAGAGAATTGAGACAGGTTGACCCACAAGCAGACTATTACAATAGTTCGAGGATCAGGTGATCATGGACTACACAACAGTGGTGGTAGTGTCAGAGGAAGGAAGAGGGCACAAATGAAATATTTTGCTCAGGTGAAAACAACAAACTTTGGCAACAGATTGGTTTGGGGTATGTGTATGTGTGTGGGCAAGAACCTGAGAGAGAGTGAGGAATATAGGATGACTCCTAGATTGCAAGTCTGAGAAACTGGGAGGATAATATTTTCCTCTGAAAGTAAGAGATGTGGTAGGAGAAAGGTAGGGTTTAGATGAAAAGATGAGTTTCTAAATTTTGTACCTAACTCTACTTAATAAAACTTGACATTATCATTATGATGATGTATTGATATGGATATAATTATGAATTAGTGGATGCACAAAAGCAATCAATTAAAATTTGTTGCATTTTAAACTCTAGGGTAAGAATAGAAGGTAGAATATAGCACCTCTCCTTAGATATCTTATATTCTAATGAACAGAGATAGAAGGCAAAGGGCAATGTAGGCCATGGAAAGAGTTTTGGTCTGGGAAGTCACTGGAATTGGTTGAAGTAATTGTGTATATTATTTTCCTAGCTCTGATTATTTTACTGTACTTTAATTTTGTCTTTCCTTAATTCTCTGTATTCATCACACTTGCCATTGGGGTTTTTTAATTAATTTATTTATTTTTAGTTTTCAACATAAGCTTTTATAAGATTTTGAATTCTCACCCCCATCCTCCCTTCCCTAAGACAGCATAGAATCTGATATTGGCTACACATGTATGAAAATATTAAATATATTTCCACATTAGTGATGTTGTGAAAGAAGAACCATAGGTGAAAACAATGAGAAAGAAAGAAAAAAATAACACATGAAAGAAAAAAATATGTTTCAATCATTATGCAGACCCATAGATCTTTCTCTCAATTTGGATAGGATTTTCCATCCTGGGTCTTTTGTAATTGTTTTAGATCATTGCTTGTTCAGAAGATATAAGTTTAAGAAAGTCATCACACGATGTTGCTGCTACTGTGTAGAGTGTTGTAATGGCAATCAAATTAGGATCATTTGCTGTTTTTGTTTTACTAAAAGTGCCTCTGACTGAATAATGTGATTAAGGAGTATCTTTCCCACCCATTGATGGACCTGCTCATTGTGGAAAGCTTGATTAGGGGAGTTGTTTTGTAGGAGGGTCCCAAGGACATTTTGTTTTTTCTATTGAGGCACCATATCAGAGGGTTATGCCCTCTGGCTCTAAAAAGCCCATAAATACTCAGAGAGTAAGGTTTCTCTTTGGGGATTTAGTTTTTGGAAGAAGGTCTGTGTGCCAAATGAGACTCTGGGAAGCCTCTATGCACAGCTGTCCCATCTTCCCCCCTCCCCCCGACTTTTTTGAAAGCCCAGATGTTGGTATTTCCCTCTCTGGTAAAGATGTGTGTATATTAGTGGTCAGGAAGTTTGGAAGTGCTGCCTCTTGATTTTTTTTTTTTATTTCTCTTAAATTTTGACTTTTGATTTTCTCTGATATCTGTGCTTGATTAAAATGGTTGTTAACCCCTCAAAATTGCCTTTCCTTTTATGAGTGCAGATCTAAGAACCTGTTTTCATAGGCCTCCCTGTTCATGTTAGGGTGCTTACTGTTACAAGTGTTCTCCTGGTTCTGTTCTCTCCACTAAGTATCAATTTTTGTAAGTCTTTCCAGATTTTTCTGAAGTCTTCCTGCTCACCATTTTTTTATGGAACAATAGTTTTCCATTACATTCATATATCACAACTTGTTCAGCGATTTCCCAACCAATGGTCATCCTCTCAATTTCCAATTCTGTACCACCACAAAAAAAACTGCTACCAATATTTTTGCACATGCACATCTTCTTCCCTATTTTATAATCTCTTTGGGATACATAACTAGTAGTGGTATTGCTGAATTGAATTGTATACACAGTTTTGTAGCCTTTAGGGCATAGTTCCAAATTATTCTCCAGCATGGCTGGATCAGTTTACAAATAAATCAGCAATGCCTTAGTGTTCTAATTTTTCCATATCTTCTCCAAAATTAATTATTCACCTGCTTTGTCATGTTAGCAAATCTGATAGGCGTGAAGTGGTACCTCAGGGTTGTTTTCTCTAATCAATAGCAACCTAGAGCATTCTTATATGACTAGGATACCCTAAATCTCTTATCTGAAAACTGCTTGTTCATATGCTTTGATCATTTATCAATTGGGGAATGACTCATATTCTTACACATTTGACTCAGTTCTCTATAAATTTAAACATATTTGTCATTTCTTCAAGTGGAATGATATTCTTTGCATTCACAGAGGATAATTTATTTCACTATTATCCAAACAAGGGAAAGTTTCTTTGTTTCAACTTCTCTACTCCAAAAAGAATGGATGTGTGTGTGTAAATATAGTCATGTCTATATTTACATATATGTATGAGAGTTTCTTTTTATCTTTGATATCCTTGGGGCATTTTTATACATATGTTCACGTATAACATATATTTATATAAATGCATTTATACATAATGAACATATCAGGAAATGCATGTTATCTCATTTGGGACTCTAATCATCCTTACAAAAGAGTAGTGAAATTCTTGATATGATTTTTCAGGTTCTGACATTAAATCACTTGCTTAACTAGCAAATGGTTAACTTAAGACTGAAACTCTAGTCTTCTGATAACAAAAAGCATTTTTCCTATAAACCAGAGCTGATGGTTAAGTTTTATTTTTATCCAGACATATTTTGAGGGCATTGAGGGAAGATAGACTGTTTTCCTTATGTCAGAGAGGGAATCTTTGCACCCCAGAGAACAGGAAGATACCCTATCAAGTAAAGACTAGAACCCCAAAAGATTTGGGACAGCGGATTGTAAAAGAATAAAGGTGATCTGTAGTTATAGCTGGCAGTATCAAATCTCCCCCTCCCCCCAGCATGTAGTATTTCTTTACAGGTTGATTATTCTAATGGTGGTTTGTTGATAGTAAAAGTCAGTGGATACATTCCAGAAGCAATTGGAAATTTAGAATTTAAGCAAACTTCTGGAAATGAGGTAGGGCACGAATATCCATTCCAGGGAAAATAGAGATGTAGGACATGTGTTGGGCTCTTTGGGAGAAATAAAGCAATAAAGACTTTTTTTTTTTTTGCTACCATGACTTAACAACATATATTTTGCTTATGATTTGATGATACCAGTTCTCTTTAGAATTCATACACTTGTTCCAATGATGCTATTATAGCCAAGAAGTCTGAAATCTCTTCAGGTTATGAAACATACTTTTTAAAAGCCCATAATTAAGTTAAATATTCAGCCATGTGGATGGATTGAATGTGGGACGCTATCTCATTCCATCAGTTCATCTTCCCAATATAGGTCAGACTCAGCAGCAAGATAAAAATGGAAAATCAGACCAACACCTATGAATTCCTCCTCCTGGCCTTCTCCAGTCACCAAGAACTCCTCTTTCCACTATTTCTAGCCCTATACCTGGCAGCCCTCCTGGGAAACCTGCTGATCCTTGTTGCTGTTGGCTCAGACCCACGTCTCCATACACCCATGTATGTGCTCCTGGTCAACCTGTCCCTGGCAGATCTGTGCTTGACCTCTACTACAATGCCCAGGCTCCTCTATGCCCTACTGACAGGGGACCAGGACATTACCTCTTCAGCCTGCCTGTCCCAAGTCTTCTTTTTCCTGATGGCAGGCAACATGGACAGCTATGTGTTAGCTGCTATGGAATGGGACACATATGTAGCTATATGCAAACCACTGCACTATACTACTGTGGTAACCCTGTCACGATGTATGGTGCTCTTGGGAACTGTGTTGATGGGTACAGCCTTGAACTCTGTGCTCCATATAGCCCTCCTGGCTCAGCTCACCTTCTGTAGCAATCATGCTCTCCCATACTTCTTCTGTGATATTCATCCTTTGCTACATCTTGCCTGCTCTGACACCTCCATTAACTACATGACTGTTATAATTGAGTGTGACATTGTTATCATTATACCTGTTGTTTGCATTATGGCCTCTTATGTCTTCATTGGAGCTGCTGTTTTTCAGGTTCGAGCCCCTGGGCATTTTTGCAAGGCATTTTCCACTTGTGGATCCCATCTAACTGTAGTTATACTTTTCTACAGTACTGTGTTGAGTGTCTACCTACAGCCTCCAGGAGAAGCTGAAGATCCAGAGGAATACCAAGATCTTGTGGCTATAGTTATGTTCTCTATGGTAGCTCCAACACTAAACCCTTATATTTATAGTCTGCAGAACCGAGAAATCAAAAGAGCCCTGGCAAAGATGTTTATGGGGAATGAGGGTTAGGATACTAGTGAGTAAATGATCAGAGTAGGATCCTTGCTGGAACTATCTTTTCTTTGTTTCTTCTCTCATCTATTCTTTTTCTCAATGGTCAGACAACAGTAGACTCGCACACATGTGTGCACAAACTCAGGTCATGCATTTTTAATGCAATGAAAATTTTATTTCAGATTTAGTAAGAGAGAATCAATATTGAGAAATATAATTGTTTCTGATATTCTCCCTCAAAGATCCTTCAATTTTGAGTGCCTCTTCCTAACCTTAAATTTTATCCTCTTGGCTTCAGTTCCCCTCTCTCTAGTTCTGCAAGAAGGTCATCTCATCTTCAAATTTTCTTCTACCTCACCCTGAAATGATGTTGTGTGGGAATGAACTGTATGGCCTTTCTAGAGGAAGGAAGGATCATGCCAGATTTCTACCTGATACAAAGCTTTCTAATAAGACTAACAGTTCCCTGTGACCCATTAAGCACCTTCATCCTGAATTGCAACTTGAGACATGTTTGATATTAGGTTTTGAGGATCTTTCCCAGATTATTGTGCCCTTTCTCTCCTACTTTGTCTCTCAATAGTAAAGGAACATCATATATACACACAGATTTGGGCTAGGCATCTTCCTGCAACATAAACTGCTTTATATCAGCATTGAAGAACTAAATAGAGGGTTCCTAAAAAGTTTCAAACAAAGAAAATTACAGATATGATCTTTTTCATTAATTCCATCACCTGTATTCCTACTACAACTATCCCTATTGATATAGTTTCCCAGGTATTAAAAGATTATCAACATTTAGTAAGCATCCTCTATGTTGCAGGTACTGTGGTAAGCACTAGGGGATATAGAAAGAGGCAAAAGGCATCAAGGAACTTCCAGTCTAACTGGGAGAGACAACAAGTAGAAAACTATATACTAATGAGCTATACATAAGAAAATTATGAAATAATAAATGGAAAGTGCTAGAATTAAGAAAGTTAAGAAGGGCTTCCTGTAGATGAGGCTTAAGTTGAGATTTAAAGAAACCAAGGAACTCCCTTGGAAGAGATATAGAGGGGGAGCATTCTAGGAAGAGAGGATAGCCAGAGAAAATCCACAGTGGTGACACAGATTGTCTTATTTTGGCAATGAGACCATTGTTACTAAATCTATAACTATATCTTAGTGAATAAGATGTAAGAAGACTGGAAAAGTGGGTGGAGTGAGCAAAAAGCTAGGTTATAAAGGACTTTGAATGACAGAAAAAGAATTTTGTAGTTGATCCTGGAAGAGATAAAAAGCCACTTAAGTTTATTCAGTAATGTACTAGTGACATAGTGTAATTCCAATGTGACATCCACAGCAGCTGCTCTGGATGTTCATGTGTATTACCAGTGTAAATTTGCAAAGTATGAACTCCCTTCCTCAAAGATGAAACCAAAATGTTTATTTAGATATTAGAAAGCCAATTCCATTGTGGTAACAAGAAAGTTTCTACACATTACCAATAAAGGGAGGATCACCATCTCCAAGCCTTGCCTCCATCAGGCCTCCACACAAACAAGCTCCCTTAGGCAAAATGCCCCTCTCTCATCCAGGCTAGCTGCTGTTCTCTTCTCTGCCTGCTGCTTCTCTCTCAGCTCCACCTCACTTTCTTTTCCTACTGCCCCCTTCCTGTTCCACTTGTTCAGCAAGCTCCTCACACCATGGTCCTCATGTGAATCAAACTGTAGGCAGGACCAAAGTTCAAAGCAGGTCATATGTTCTTATTAAGGAGTAGGGAAGATCTTCAAATTACTTTAACATTACATTCGATCTCAATATTTTTCATGTCCATTAATAGGTCAATGGGAGCTTAAGGGTAGTTGGTATCAACATAACTCTATAACAATATAACAGAAATAACAGGGATAATACAAAATAAACACATAAAGCAATATCTCAGTTTGCCATCATTTCCCTCTCAAACGAATGTGACCCCAAATCCCTTGGGATTAGGGGGAAAGTCTCTTCTTCTATAATTACTTTCTGCTGAGATTGGACATAGAGTTGTTCCTACCTTGAGAGGTCCTATTCAAGGGGTCAGTTTTTTAACCCGTATCCTGAGCTTGGTTGATGCCAGGTCCAGCGGTGATGTATTGTAGTCTTGGACTGTAGTCTTGACATATTGTAGACTTGGATGACATTCAGCTTAAGCAGTCAGTCACCTACAAGTGGAGGGCACTAAGCTTGGGGGCAGCAAATCTAGTAAGTAGGTCAAACAAACAAAGACCAAAATAACCAGACCCGGGGTAAATATAGCATCAGCCATTCTTCTGGAGTCCACGAATCCACTGGAAATGCACTAATCCCTACCTTCCTTACTAGAGAGTTTCCATATATAAGAGAAGCCTCTGTCCCAATATCTATTAATGCCCCAGTTACAGGAGTTGTTCCACTTTCCAGTATATGGTTAAATTTATATGAGGTCTGTAATCTTGTCTGTGTATTTCTTTAATCTGAACTGAGGCTTGGCCATTTTCCTGCTCTCCCTGAAAATGTGACAAACTTGGATACAATGATTCAGGAGGGGCAGCTCTTACTTCCCTATTCCATCTAATATTAAGTCCCTTTCCGTGGTACATCTTAAGCTGCTCGTTAGTTGGAATACAATCTATTCTTCCAAAATCTATCCCTGCTGTTAATACAGTAGTAACCAATTGTTTCCTTGCTAATCTATTCTGACTTTGAATTTTATGAGCTCTTCTCTCTTGAGGAAATTTATTTTTTAACCACTCCCCTAAGTCACTTAAGTGTGCAATCTTATCAAAATCATCCGAAAGTGCCCTATTTCCCCAGTGAGTAGAGTCAGAAGCTTATAAGCAAGAGGAACAGATTTCACTATTATATTCCTATAGGAAACTATTGAGAGTGCTCTTCCTCATCTGCAAGGATGAAAGAAAATGCCTTTTCACCAAGTAAGTAACCTATGGTCTTATTTTTTTCCCCTTTTGGGCATTTTTCAGCCAGGTATTTGACTTCTGACTCCTTTGTCAAGTGGCAGATATACTACACTAGGCTTCAGAGGTTTAGTGTAACTGTTCTCTGAAATGTCTCTAGGGACCTCTAAGTTCTTATTTCCTCCAACGTGGCACAATCAAGGGAGAGGAGTTTACTCCTCTCCTGGCCTGCACTCAGGTCTGTGAGCAACCACAAGCACTATTTTCTTCCCTCTCTCTCCACAGTTGTTACCAGCTTAGCCACACCAGCGCTCCTCCTCACCCCAAAATCATTACTTAGGACTGAGACCCAGATCAGCTTCTTGATTCCGCCAGGGTCTTTAGGTTTAAGGCTCCAAAAGGAGAACCTGCTTCCCCAGTGGCTGCTGCCCCACTGGAACTGGGGCTGGAGCTAGACCACACTCCCCTCTCAACCAGGTGAATTAACTTTCTCACTGACCTTTGAGGCTGTCTATGGTGTTTGTGGGTTGAGAAATCTGGGAACTGCAGCAACTCCTCACTCCAGTACTGTCCCTGCAGCTCAGCCCATGCTGAGCTGTGCACTGCTCCAAGCCCAGTGTCATAGACCTTTCCTGTCAGCCTTCTAGGCTATCATGAGAAGGAAAATATATTTCACTCTGTAATTTTGTGGCTTCTGCTTCTCTAGAATTTGTTTAGAGTCATTTTTACAGGTATTTTAAGGGCTATAAGGGAGAACTGGAGTAGGTTTGTCCTTCTACTCTGCCAACTTGACTCTGCCCTTTAAGTTGAGATTTAAAGGAAAGCAAGGAAGTCAGTTGGAAGAGATGGAGAAGAAGAGCATTCCAGGCAGAGAGGACAGACAAAGAAGATCCACAGTGGTAAGACAGATTGTCCCATTTGTGCAAAGAGGCCAGTGATACTGTATCCAAAAGTATGTATTAGTGAGTAACATGTAAGAAGACTGGAACGGTGAGTGGCACAGGTGAAGAGCTAGGTTATGATGGGGTTTGAATGGCAGAAAGAAGATTTTAAAGTGCATGCTGGAGGAGATAGGAAGATACTTAAGTTTATTTAATAATGGGCTGGTGATATAGTCAGACCTAAACTTTAGGAAAATCCCTTTGGCAGTTGGATGGAAAGTGAATTGGAGTGTGGAGACTTGAGACAAGGAGACACACCAGCAGACTTGTGTAAAACATCAAGTATGAGATGATGAGTAATGGCATTATCAGAATAGAGAAAGGGGAATGTTAGAGAGATGTGGCAAAGGTGAAATCAATAGACCTTGACAACAAATTAGAAATGGAGCACGAATGATAGAAAGCAGTCAAACATGACATCTTGGTGGAGAGTTTGGGGAACTGGGAGGATGCTGTTGCCCTCATCAGTAACAGTGAAATGAGGAGGGAGGATAGAGTTCAGGGGGTAAGATAATGAATTCAGTTTTAGACAAGCTGAATTTAAGATGCCCACTTGGACATTCATTTCAGGATGCCTGAAGGCATCTTGACAGACTTTCAATTCAGTTTATTGATACAGAATGAAACACTTAAGCCATTGATAAAAATGTTTGACTTTCCTTCATTGAGGTGCCCCAATATAACATGTTTATTAAGTCACAAAGACCCACAGGTTGATTGATGCGACATGCTCTCTCCTTTTCAGGGTTGACATTGCAAACTAGCTAACGTCAAAAATTTAATAATGCCTTCATGAAACCATTTATAGATAGCATTTGCACAGTACTTCAATATTTCCAAAGTGTTTTACAAATATTATTTCATTTTTTATCTTCATCACAACCCTGGGAAGTTTGAGCAATTATTCCCGTTTTACAGATGAGCAAATTGAGGCAGGCAGAAATAAATTGATTTGCTCAGATTAGAAAGGTCTGGAGCCAAATTAAACTCAGATTCAGCTCAGGTTTCCCTAACTCTAAGCCCAGAATTCTATCCAATTCACTGTCTGTAAGAACTGTCATGATTACTAGAGGAACCACCTTGACTATTAAAATCCTCTTCTTATTCCAAAAATAATTTTCCAAAATCCCTCAAAAATAATGGGGAAAATAAAAGTTAATTTTTAAAACTGAATGTTTAACTATTTTCTGCTGATTGAAATGGTGCTGAAGTTTTGTGTGAAGACAGAGTGAGCTCTCCAGCTTATCAAAAGGTGGCTGGGCAAAGAAGATATAAGATTTGCCAAACTGTCATTTAGATTTCCAGGGTCTGGCAGAACTATTCATATTGGAGATTGACCTGCTTCTTCACTTAACCTGGTTCCTTTCCCCTTCCTTCAGTTCAAAGAATATTGATAAATTAGTAGACGTGTCAAAGACAAACATTATTGAGAACCATTACTTAATATTAATCCTAATGATTGTCAGGAGCTGAGGTACTGGGGCCCCAATCCTTAGCAGAGAAAACTCGCCTTAGTGGAAATCCCTTAGTAGTAATAATGAAAAACCTCACTGAGGTGTGACTATGTGGAACCCCAAAGCTCCCATCTCCAGAGTCACTAATTCCCTTTGCTTTTCACTCATGGTACACCATTCATGGTACACCAGAAAAAATTGCTTTTCTATGAAAGGAATCTTCAAAGATTATGATTCCTTAGTTTGGGAGATTTAAAGGGAAAAGAAAGGTACACATCTAATAAATCTCAAAAAGTGGAACTAGCACTTGTTCATTTAATGACATGACATTTGAACTAATCTGTCTTTTCTAATGTAATCTGGGCCTTTCTTTCTGCTTGAATTTTTAGTGTTAACATTTAGCAGAGTTCTTGGCATATAGTAAATGCTTAATAAATGCTTTTTCAACTTGACATTATACTTTTAATTGTTATTATTTTCATTATTATATATAATGATATATATTATAATTATAATATATATTATATATTGTTATACTTTACAATAAATCAGTAAAGAGATTGCTCTACACGTTGTTTACAAGCCAAGACAGGGAGAAACAGCAGTTTGCAGAAAGAGATGTTTGTCTCAATTGGTCAAATGGGTTTCTGAATATGAACCATTTTCCACACAATGCATATTATAAGGAAAACACACGATCATGCTAGATTTACAACCAGGTAGTCCCTGGCCTTGGAGGTACTTTGTTGTACTTCAGAGTTTCCAAAGGAGACAGATTTAATCTGATAGTCAATGGCTTAGGATTCAAGATACAGTGGATTTTATTTCACTTCTGGTTGGCCTTGCACAAAGGAAAGTAAAACAGAGGTATTAGATGTGACTATTCATTTACACTTGAAATGTAAGCTTTTGGAAAATGGCATTACTTATGTCCAAGAAAGGAATATACAGTGCCTCTCTCACCAACCCCATAGTTATACCCACCATTCTGTATAACAGTGGTGTTGAACTGGTACGTAGAAATGGACCAGAAATTAACATTATCTCTGCTGTACTGTATTTTTTTATTTGTTAGCCATTTCTAAATTACATTTTAATCTTGTCCAACCTATACTCCAGGACTGTTGCACACTTCATTAGGTCCATGAGGTGCATGTTTGATATCTCTGCTCTATGGTATGTGTCTTAGAGACACATATGAGCAATTGTCTTCATTCCCTTCACTTTTCACTTAAAAGTTCTCTTGATCAATTTCAGCTGTTACTAGACAAATGGGATTTTGATGGCCCTTATTAGGCATGGTACACCTATGGCCAAGAATTCAGCATTCCTAAACTTTATCCGTAGCCCAAGATGGCACAGAAGGAGAAAGTGAGGCTAGTGACCTTGCACAGTCCTCCCTCACTCAAAACAAAGCCAAGTGCAAGTCATGTCATCATTTCTCTGATGTTATGGTCCTCTTTGAAAATGAAGGATGAACAACCTGTGAGAAGACTGAGCTGCCTGAATGAGGACTCAGCTAGTTCAGTAACTCAGCTCATCCTCTCTCTCAAACTCTTCCTCTCCTCTTCCTTCTTCTCTCCAAATGAAGGTAAATTTTGATGGCCAGAAACTGCACAGTTAGATCTTTCTTCCTTTCTTTCTTCCTTCCTTCCTTTCTTTCTTTCTTTCTTTCTTTCTTTCTTTCTTTCTTTCTTTCTTTCTTTCTTTCTTTCTTTCTTTCTTTCTTCCTTCCTTCCTTTCTTTCTTTCCTTCTTTCTTTCCCTCTCTTTCTCTCTTTTCTTTCTTTCCTTCTTTCTTTCCCTCTCTTTCTCTCTTTTCTTTCTCTTCCTCTGTTTTCTTTCTTTCTGTCTTTTCTTTCTTCCTTTCTTTCTTTCTTTCTTTCTTTCTTTCTTTCTCATTCTTTCTTCTTTCCTTCCTTCCTTCCTTCCTTTCTTTCCTTCTTTCTGTCTATCCTTCTTTCTTTCCCTCTCTTTCTCTCTTTTCTTTCTCTTCCTCTATTTTCTTTCTTTCTGTCTTTTCTTTCTTCCTTTCCTTCTTTCTTTCTTTCTTTCTTTCTTTCTTTCTTTCTTTCTTTCTTTCTTTCTTTCTTTCTCTTTCTTTCTTCCTTCCTTCCTTCCTTCCTTCCTTCCTTCCTTCCTTCCTTCCTTCCTTCCTTCCTTCCTTTCTTTCCTTCTTTCTGTCTATCCTTCTTTCTTTCCCTCTCTTTCTCTCTTTTCTTTCTCACTCTTCCTCTATTTTCTTTCTTTCTGTCTTTTCTTTCTTCCTTTCCTTCTTTCTTTCCCTCTCTTTCTCTCCTTTCTTTCTCTCTCTTCCTCTCTTTTTCTTTCTTTCTTCCTTCTTTCTTTTTTCTTCCTTCCTTCCTTCCTTCCTCCCTCCCTTGCTCCCTCCCTCCCTTCATTCCTTCTTTCCTTCCTTCCTTCCTTCTCTCTTTTTCTTTCTCCCTTTCCTTCTCTTTCTCCTTTCTCTCTTTTTTCTCTCTTCCTCTATTTTCTTTCTTTCTGTCTTTTCTTCCTTTCCTTCTTTCTTTCCCTCTCTCTCTTTCTCTCTTTTCTTTCTCTTTCTTCCTCTATTTTTCTTTCTTTCTGTCTTCCTCTCTCCCTCCCTTCCTCCCTTCTTTCCTTCTCTCTCTTTCTTTCTCTCTTTCTTCCTTCCTTCCTTCTCTCTTTCTCTTTCTTCCTTTCCTTCTTTCTTTCCCTCTCTTTCTCTTTTTTCTTTCTCTCTCTTCCTCTGTTTTCTTTCTTTCTTTTTCTTTCCTTCTTTCTCTCTCTCCCTCCCTCCCTCCCTTCCCTCCTTTCTTCTTCCTTTCTCTCTTTTCTTTCTATCTCTTTCTCTCTCTTTTCTTTTTTCTTTCTCTCTCTTCCTCTCTTTTCTTCCTTCCTTCCTTTTTTCTTTCTTCCTTTCTTTCCTTATTGCTTTCTTTCTCTCTTTCTTAAAATTTTATACCCAGTGTATTCTGAAGCCCAGAGATTGAACAAAAATGGGTTCCTGTCCCAGCTCTACTCGGTGGCTATTTTTGGATCCTCCTGGGTTAGAGACAATGTCAACAGTATCTGTTTGTTTGAAGCAACAACTCTGAGGGTCCTGAGGTTCCTCCCAAATCGATCTATCTATTTATTTATCTGTTTCTCAATTTATGTAGGTATTTATTTATTTGTTTGTTTGTTTGTTTATTTATTTATTCTTTTCCATTTAAAGGGGCCACTCCCTGATTACTTCTTAAAGAGGACTATTCACTTAATGGACATTATATCACTTTAAGTGAGTAACTAAAAATGCCTTAACCTAAAAGGCTAATGTCTCCCATTGCATCCCAGACCATCTTCAATCATCCTTTTGAATATCTGATCACTGGATCTAGATGGCTCAGGAGGAGAAACTGAGGCTGGTGAACTTGCACAGCATTCCCTCACCCAAAACAAAGTCAAATGCAAATCATTTCATCATTTCTTTGATGTCATAGTCCTCTTTGAAAATGAAAGATGAACACAACAATCCATAGTCCAGATACAAATTCCATTCCAAGACATCATCTCTTTGCCTTGTTATGTATTTCTTTAGACACATTTTCTATTCAGAAGTTTCTTCTATTATGAGTAGCTGCAATAAAAATACCATTTTACCCTTAAGTCTTTCAGTTTCTTGACGGAAACTTCCTATTTCCTATCAAAGCTTTCTAGGTATCATAAGGGTCTATAGGCACCCATTTTGTGTGTATCTGTATATACACATTTTGTCACTCCCAATAGAATGTAATTCCCTTCAGAGTAGGAATTTCTTCCTGTCTTTCCTTGTATCCTTAGGACCATGCAAAATGTCTGACATGTAGTAGTTTCTTAATAAATATTTGTTGAATTGTAGAGCAAAATTTTTAATAATTGACAGTTGAATAAATAAATGACCAAAACCTAGGTAGAATTTGTTTCTGAGAATTTTGATTTCTTGAAATCCTCTAAGTTTCTATATATTTATTTTACTAAAGTTAAGAGCAAGGTAAGAGAGAAAGAAATTATAAAACTTTATCCTGTTGGGGTGAAAGGTGCTTGCAAACAGAATTTGGTAGACTAAGCATGGATCTTTGAAGAAAAGGAAAAAGAGTAATAAGGGAAACGAGCTATAGTGTGAAAACTGTCTTGGATTAATGAGGGTCTACAGTTTATGCTGCCATGAAGTACTTGGCCCCAACAGAGGATGTATAGGGGTGTCTGGTGTTTACATGTTCTTTATAATGAATCCTCTAGGGAAATCATGGAATGGTAATGGGAAACAGAGTGAAGGGAGAAAATATTAACAGAGAGACCCCTGAGAATATGAGAAGGAACTACAGAACCTGTGAGTCCCCATCCACTCTCAGAACCAACTCCTGATGACTGGCCCTGTAAATATTCCCATTCTGCCTTTTGTTGGGGCACTATGGCATAAAGATAGAGGAAGCATCTTGTGCTCTCTCTCATTCCCTCTGTCCTCTTCTGCTCCACTTCATCTCTATCCTCTAATCTTTAAAAGTTTCAGGTTTAGGGACAACATTTTGAAAACGACTTTCCTATATGGATTAGAACTAAGGTAGGAGTCTGTCTCTTAAAGATTTTGGAAAGTCAGCAGGTGATTTGCTACATTGAGTGAAGTTTGAATGACTGAGGTAGGAGGATTGGGGAGGGTTCTGAGTGTCTGGAAGTCATTTTCAAAATTGGGTTTAGGCTTATCCTAAAAGAGGGGAATGTTGAGGACAGGGTGAGAATTAAAAGCCTTCTCTAGCAATGAGATCAAATGACCATTCCTTTGCTTGAAATGTGTGTCTGGGTTGGAGTTGGGTAAGAAACAGAAATGGAGGCTCAATCACAGGTATGCAGTAGAGTATTAGTACCTGAAACACCCAAATGAGGAGAGAGTCCTTGGGGTCCAAAAATATGACATTTATCCAACTGTTGTTCTAGCTTTACTGTCCTTCATTCCACTTTACCTTTCACTTACCCAGCAAAGTTGAATCTAATCTTGAATGAAAAAAAAAAAAAGGATATTCCATGAACTGAGAGCTTTTTGTATTTTGTATTTGTAACTAACAGACCAGATCTCAATGGAAAATTCAATGTAAAAAATCCAGAAAAATATAAGGAAAACATTAAAGTCTAATTATACTGCTGAAAGGATGACACTGTTTTCTGAGAATGTAGAAAGGTGAGAAAACTGGGGTACAGGGTGGAGGAGGGATTTTTAGAGGGGTGTATGGATTGGGATTTAGAAGGGTGGGAGGATACAAAGGAAGGACTTTTGTAGGTATGTGTGGATTGTGTTCGGTGGTGGTGATGGAAGGAGAGGATGAGGGGACTCTTGGAGCAGTTGATAGAGTGCAGGATGGGAGGGTGGGAGAGAAGATGAGGTAATAGGTATAGAGTAAAAAGAGGCTGAAAAAGAATATAGTGAATAAAAATAAAGTGGAAGAAACTTCACAAATAGTAATTATAATAATGAATATGAATGGAATGTTTATAGCAATTCTGTTTGTGGTGGCAAAGAAATGGAAATTGCAAAGATCCTCATCAATTAGGGAATGGCAGAGTTGTGATGTATGGTTGTGAAGAAATACTTATATGCCATAAGAAATGATGAGATCATTGATCTTAGAAAGTCATGGAAAGACTTGTATGAAAAGATGAAGAGTGACATGAACAGAATCAAGCAAACATTGTACACAGTAAAAACAATATTGTTTTAAGAATGACTGAACAATTATGTCACTTTGGCTTGGTGTGGTGGGTGTGTGCAAGAATCTGAGAGTGAGGAAGCCAGGATGACTCCCTAATGGGAAGCCTGAGAAACTGAAGGAACAGTGTTTTCCCTGGAGTGAGAGGGGTGATAGGAGAAGGGGAGTGTTCAGGTGGAAAGATGAGTTTCTAATGTTTTACCTAATTCTACTTGATAAATCTAGACATTATGGTGATGATAATGTATTAATAATTTACTATTATAAATTAGTGGATGCATGAAAACTATCTATTAAAATTTATTATATACCAAGTACTAGTACAAGAATAGAAGGTAGAGATGGAGCACCAGTCCTTAGATAGCTTATATTCTGATTAGGGGAGCCAGAAGACAAAGGATAATGGTGGCTGTGGAAGGGGTTTTTGATCTGGGAAGTCACAGGAATTGGATGTAGTAATTGTATATATTATTTTCCTAACTCTGTTTACTTTACTTTGCATTAATTTGTGCCTTTCCTTAATACTCTGTCTTCATCAAATTTGTCATTTCTTATGGCAAAGTTATATTCCTTGTATTCATAAAGCATAATTTGTTTAGACATTCTCCAATCAAAGGACAGTGTCTTTGTTTCCACTGCTCTACTCTAAAAAGAACTCACATACACATACATTATACAAAATACGTATGTATACATATACATACACATACATATGTGTGTAAGAGAGGTTTTCTTTTTTATCTTTGATCTCCTTGTTGCAAATTTTATACATAATATATATATACGTACAAACATATATTTATACATAATGAACATAGCAGGAAATGACTATTATTTCATATGAGATTCTAACCAGCCCTACAAAAGAGTAATGAAAATCTTAATATGATTTTACAGGCTCAGATATTAAGTGATTTGCCCAGGGTTTCCTGGTTAGCAAATGTTTCACTTAAGATTGAAACCCCAGTCTTCTGATAACAAAAAGTGTTTTTTCCCATAAACCAGACTAGATTCATTTAGTTAAGTTTTGTTTTTGTCCAAATATATTTTTAAGGCATTGGTGGAAAATGGACTTTTTTTCTTACTTCTTGGAGGGAATTTTTGTCCTCCAGAAACAGGGAAAGATACCCTTTCATGTGAAGACCAGAAACCCAGAACATCTGGGGCACAGGGCTATAAAAAATAAAGATAATCTACAGGAAGTGAGTCAGAGTCATAGCTGGTAGCGTCCCTCCTTCCTGCCTGTAGTATTTCTTTTCAGAATGACTATTCTATCATTCGTTGATGGTGAAAGTAAGTGGATATGTTCCAGAAGCACCTGGAAATTTAGACTTTAAGCAAACTTCTAGAAAAGAGTTGGGGAATGGATAGCCATTCCAGGGAAAGTAGGGGTGTATGACCAGTGTTAGGCCATTTCAAAGAAATAAAGAATTTTTTTTCCTACCATGACTTAACAACATATATTTTGCATATGACTTGATGATATCAATTATTGTTAGAAGTTATACACTTATTTCATTGATACTGTCATAGCTGAGAAATCTTTGAAATTTCTTCAGCCTTTTCAAAAATTATTTCTTTAAATTTTGATTATTTGTTTTTAGCTTTCAACCTTCACTTCTACAAGATTTTTGTGTTGTAAATTTTCTGTTTCTCCCTTTTGTATCCCCTCCCACAGAAAGGCTTGTAATCCTATATAGGCAATACATGTACAATTATATTAAACATATTTCCACATTAGTCATGTTGTAAAGAAGAATTAGAACCAAAGGGGAAAACCACTACAAAGAAGAAGCCAAAAATAAAGAGAAAGTATGCTTTGATGTGCATTCAGACTCCATACTTTTTTCTCTGTATGTGGTTAGCATTTTCCATCATGAGGAGTTTTTAATTGTCTTAGGTCCTTGTACTTCTGAGAAGTTGTCTATCAAAGTTGTTCATTGCCTAATGTTACTGTTACTGTGTTCAGTGTTCTCTTGGTTCTGTTCATATAATTCAGCATTAGTTCATGTAAGTCTTTTTAAAAAAAAAAATTAAATTTATTTATTTATTTTTAGTTTTCAATATTGATTTCCACAAAATTTTGAGTTCCAAATTTCTCCTCATCTTCCCCCCTCCATTCTAAGATGGTATGCATTCTGCTTAACCCTTACCCTAGTCTGCTTTCCCTTTTATTATCATCTCCCCTTATCCCCTTCCCCTTTACTTTCTTGAAGGGCAAGATAGATTTCTATACCCCAATGTCTGTATATATTATTTCCCAGTTGCATGTAAAAACAATTTTTAGCATTTGTTTTTAAAAAGTTGAGTTTCAAATTCTCCCCCTTCTTCCCTCCCCACCCACCTCCAGTGAGAAAGCAAGTAATTCAATATAGTTTATACTTGTGTAGTTATGCAAAACACCTCCATAATATTCATGTTATGAAAGGCTGATTATATTTCCTTCCATACTATCCCATCCCAAATTATTTTATTTTCTCTTTTGACCCTGTCATTTCTCTAAAATGTTGCTTCTGAATACCTCTTTCCCTAATCTGCCCTCCCTTCTATCATCCCTCCTCCTCTACCCTACTTTCCTGTACAGTAAGGTATCCAAATGAGTGTGTATATTATTCCCTCCTTAAGCCAAATCCAATGAGAGTACGTTTCACTCATTCCTTCTCACCTCCCTCCTCTTCCCCTGCATTGTAAATCCTTTTCCTTGCTGCTTTTATGGGAGATAATTTACCCCATTCTATCTCTCCCTTTCTTCTTCTCCCAATACATTCCTCTCTCACCCCTTAATTTTATTTATAGATACGTTCCCTTCAATTTAACTCATCATGCCATCTATCTATCTATCTATCTATCTATCTATCTATCTATCTATCTATATATCTATCTATCTATCTATCTATCTATCTATCTATCTGTTTGTCTGCCTCTCTGTCTGTCTGTCTGTCTATCTCTTCCAACTACCCTCATACTGAGAAAGGTCTCATGAGTTACCAATATCATCTTTCCTTATAGGAATGTAAAAACTTCAACTTTAATAAGTCTCTTATGATTTCTCTTTCCTGTTTACCTTTTCATATTTCTCTTGATATTTGTATTTGAAAGTCAAATTTTCGTTTCAGCTCTGGTCTTTTCATCAAGAATGCTTGAAAGTTCTCTGTTTCTTTAAATCTCCATTCATTCCCCTGAAAGATTATACTCAGTTTTGCTGGGTAAGTGATTCTTGGCTTTAATCCTAGCTCCTCTGACCTCCAGAATATCATATTCTAAGCCTTCTGATCCCTTAATGAAGAAGCTGCTAGTTCTTGTGTTATCCTAATTTTATTACTACAGTAGTTGAATTGTTTCCTTCTGGCTGCTTACTTTATGTTCTCCTTCACCTGGGAACTCTGGAATTTGGTTAAAATATTCATAGAAGTTTTCCTTTAAGATCCCTTTCCAGAGTCAATCAGTGGATTATTTTAATTTCTACTCTAACCTCTAGTTCAACAATATCAGAACAGTATTCCTTGATAATTTCTTGAAAGATGATATATAGGCTCTTTTTCTGATCATGGATTTCAGGTAGTCCAAAAATTTTTATTTTCTTTAATTTTTATTTTTCTTTGCTTGCTCCCTTTCAGTTAAATTATTGTGAAGATCTGAATGACTAATTGTTTAGCCCAGCCCATCCTATAATACAGAGCATTCTGATGATAGAGGGAGGTTAAGGAGAGGCACAGGTTACACCACAAGCTTGCTGGTGATGAGGTAGGACATTCTCTGGACATCAGGGATATGACCACCTGTCACTGAGTTCTTGTCTGGTCCTGCACTTGGCAGCTGTTTGTTCTTCATCATAGCTTTGGCCATGTTGTAGTCTCCTGAGTCAAAGTACTTTTGCCTCTACTGGAGTCTCTTCATGAGGAAGGCTTGGGTATGTGGCCTTTAGCTTTGCCTCCTCAGCTCTCTCAGGGAGAACACCTTCCTTCTCCTGTGTGTCCTGCTTCTGCTCTCTGGTCTCCTCTGACAGGTTTTCAGTCTCCTGTTTCTGTGACATGCCAGAGCCAGGGTGACTGGTGTACGGGGCACCCAGGGTTGCCAAAAGGGAAGGGGGAGGAGAAATGAGGAGAAGCTGCCTACCTGCTTGGCTCCTGTCACTGGGATAGTTCAATCAAAATGGCCCCAATAATTTTTTAAATTATCTCTCCTGGATCTGTTTTCCTGCTCAGTGGTTTTTCCAGTGAGATAGTTCACACTGTCTTCTATGTTTTCATTCTTTTGATTCTGTTTTATTATTACTTGATTTCTCATAAAGTCATTAGCTTCCATTTGGTCCCCTCTAATTTTGATATAATGATTTTCTTCAGTGAGATTTTGAATCTCCTTTCTCATTTGTCTAATTCTGGTTTTTAAGGAATTCTTCTCCAAATTGACTTTTTGTAATTCTTTTGTCATTTGGGTTAGTCCATTGTTTAATGTGTTATTTTCTTCAGTATATTTGGGGGTGGGTATCCTTTAGCAATCTGTTGACTTAATTTTTCATAATTTTCCTGCACATTTTCATTTCTCTTCTCAACTTTTCCTCTACTTCACTTACTAGATTTTCAAAATCCTTTTTTAACTCCTCCATGGCCTCTTACCTCGCCTGTTGGTATGCCCTGATATTCTTTGTCATCAAAGTAAGATTTGATAGTTTAAATTCCCTGATGATGTGTACTCATCTTCCAACTAAACACTTGACTTTCTAACTCTTTGTCAAGGTAGAACTCTGCTTCCAGTGAGGGGTGGGGGTAGGTGTCAGTTCATGTAAGTCTTTCCAGGTTTTTCTGAAGTCTACCTGCTCATCATTTCTTCTGGAATGATACTATTCCATTACATTCATGTATCACTACTTGTTCAGACATTCCTGAATATATGGGCATACCTTCAACTTTTAATTCCTTGCCACCACAAAAAAGTTTTTAAAAATATTTTTGTACATGTGGGTTCTTTTCCCTTTTTATGAATTCTTTGGGATACAGTCCTAGAAGTGTCTAAGTAAAAGGGTATGCAGTTTTATAGCCCTTGGGATATAGTTCCAAGTTGATCTCCAGAATGGTTTGATCAGTTCAAAACTCAACTAACAATACATTAGCGCTCCAATTTTCCCAAATAGTCTCCAACATTTGTCATTTTCTTCTTTTGTCATGTTACCTAATCTGATATATGGGATGTCATACCTCAGAGTCATTTTAATTTACATTTCTCTAATCATATGACTATAGATGGCTTTAATTTCTTCATCTGAAAAATGTTCATATCCTTTGATCATTTTTAGAGATTTGACTCATTTCTCTATATATTTGAGAAATGAGGCCTTTATCAGAGACACTGCCTATAAAAATTGCTTTGAAACACACATTTGAAAGTCCATAATGAGGTTAAATATTCAACCTTCTGGGTGGATTCACTGTGAGACTCTCTCTTAACCCATTTCTTCATTTCCCAATACAGGCTCACACTTAGCAGCAACATAAAAATGGAAAATCAGACCTATGTGTTCCTCCTCCTGGCCTTCTCCAATCACCAAGAACTCCTCTTCCCACTGTTTCTAGCTCTATACCTGGCAGCTCTCCTGGGGAACCTGCTGATCCTTGCTGCTATTGGCTCAGATCCACACCTTCATACACCCATGTATTTGCTCCTGGTCAACCTGTCCCTGGCAGATCTCTGCTTCACCTCCACTACACTACCCAGGCTCCTGTATGCTCTGCTGACAGGGGATCAGACCATCACTCAGTCAGCTTGCCTATCCCAAGTCTTTTTTTTCGTGTTGGCAGGAAACGTGGACAGCTATGTGTTAGCTGCCATGGCATGGGACCGATTTATAGCCATATGTAAACCACTGCACTATGCAACTGTGGTGACCCTGTCATGATGTATGGTGCTCCTGGGGGCTGGGTGGGCAGGCACAAGCCTGCATTCTCTGCTCCATACAACCCTCCTTGCTCGGCTCACCTTCTGTAACAATCGTGTTCTCTCATATTTCTACTGTGATGTCCATCCTTTGCCACATCTTGCCTGCTCTGACACTTCCCTCAACTACCTTGTAGCTATAGTTGAGGGTGGCACTGCAATCATTGTTCCTGCTGTTTGCATTATGGCCTCTTATGTCTTCATTGGAGCAGCTGTTTGTCAGGTTCTAGCCCCTGGGGGTTTTCGCAAAGCATTTTCCACTTGTGTATCCCATCTAACAGTTGTTCTTCTTTTCTATGGAACTGTAGTGGCTGTCTACCTGAAGCCCCCAAGGCAAGCTGAGGGGCAAATGAAAGACCAAGATCTTGTTGCCACAGTCATGTTTGCTGTGGTGGCTCCAACACTAAACCCCTATATCTATAGTTTGCAGAACCGAGAAATCAAGTCAGTCCTGGCAAAGCTGTTTTTGAGGAATTAGATTTAGTTTCATCATAAGTAAGTGGCCAGCACAGAATCCCTGCTGGAGCTAGCCTTCCCTTTTTTCCTCTCATATATTCATTTCTTCAGTGGTCACTCAATTAACTTACACAGACATATGCACATGCTCAGATCAGACATTTTTATGCAATGGAAGCAATTTTATTTCAGGCATTGGGACAAAAAGAGCATAATATCTAGAACTATAATTGCAGGTACTGAGTACACTAACAGTATCAAGCTTCTGCTGCCTCCCCCAAAGATTCTTCAATTTTGAGTACTTCTTCCTAACCTTGAATCTTATCCCATTCTTGGCTTCCATTCTCTCTCTAGCTTGGCAAGATGATCATCTCATCTTCATATTAGCTTCTACCTCAGCCTGAAGTGATCTTATGTAGACATGAACTGTATCACCTTTCTAGAGCCAGGAAGCATCTTGACAGATTTCTATCTGATATAAAGATTTCTCATCAGACTAATAATTATGTGTCACCCACTAAGCATCTTCATCCTGAACTGCAACTTGAGAGATTTTTGATATTTAGATCTTGAGAATTCTTCCTAAGACTTGGTACCCTTGCAATTATTTATACTGCTTCATCTCTCAATAGTAAGTTAATAACATATAAACATAGACTCAGCCTGGACATCTTCATGCACATAAGCTAATTTATATCTGCCTGGAAGAACTTAATAGAGGAATACTGAAAGTTCTCATATAAAAAATTGAATCATGGTCTCTTTCATTATCCCCATCCTCTCTATTACTGCTTCTACTATCCTAACTGGAATAGTTTCCCAGGCATTAAATGGCTAAGAAAATATGTAGTCTACAATGATACATTGGGTGCTTAAAATATAGAACATCAAAGGTTGAAGGGACTCCAGATGTTAACTTATCCAAACCCAACATCTGCTGATACTCTGCCTTCTCAAGTGATCAATGAAATGGAAAGTTTTTCTCTTGATTAAACCTTTTCCTCCAAGAGTAGGGCTGGGGGCCTAACCAGTAGCCTTTAGCTCAACAAAAAAACAAACTTTTAGGAAGAGAGCAACAGCATCAGTACTTCACATCTGTTTTACCCCCTCTATTTTTAATAATATTTGGTATACGGATTGGTCCTATGATTTAATTGGTATCAGTAACTCCATGAATAAGGAAAGTCCTTCTACCAATGCAGGTTGGCAACTTCTCTGCATCTTAGTCTTAAAAATTATTTAAAATAATGAAAGGTTAATTGACTTGCCTAAGCCAAGGTCACATAGCTAGTACATGTTGGATGCAGAAGTTGAACCTAGGCTTTCTGGTTCCCATTACATTATTAGTAGGAATAAAGACACTTCTTTTCATTAAAATTATTGCATTTATGATTTTGTTCCTCTAATACTTCAGCGTACTTGAGACTGAAACTCTCTCACAGTCACATCTTACATACATTCTAAATTTGAGTCTTCTGGCTTTTCATAAAGCTCAGAAATGTACCTATCTATCAAAGATCTCCCAAAGCTAATCATATTATGCCACCTACTGGCATAGTCATTTCTGAACTCCTAGAACCCAGGCCTCTGTCCACGTACTCTGTTCATGTGGCAGTTCGTATCTTAGCCTTTCCCTGGAATATACTTGCCTTGTTCCCAGAACAAAAAAATCAACTGTAAGGATCTTTGCTTGGAGACCTTTATGAACTCACATTCCATGAAAGGAAGAAAAGTAATTGTACTTTCTCAATTAAAGTAACTTCAATGAAATGCAAGAATCACACTGGATTATCACTATTCACTCACTCATCCAAGGATTATATATTAAGCATCTATAATATAATGAAAGAAATTATTATTAATAGCTAATGATTTGAGAAAATTAAAGTTTCTCTCTTTTTCTATTTCCAAGACTTTAGTTTCTGAAGACTGAATTAACCTTCTGATTCAAGTCAATCTTACAGGGAATGCCTACTCTAATGTGAATTCCACTTACCCAAACGTTGAAGGAGACAGATCCTTTTGTCCAAAATGGATGGAGGCAGACACTCTTGTCTCTATTACCCAAGAGTGGGAGTGGTTTGGGTATAGAGATAGTCTCTCTGTCTAAGGGTGATCTGATGTCCCTCTCAGGAACTCATTTTAATATTAATTCTCCCATTAATTGTTAACCAATCAGAGTTGATTCCCACCCGATGGAAGACCTACCTGTTGAAGGGTATATAAACTGTGAGTCCACCACCATGACTGTTTTTGGTCTAAGAGAGACAGTCAAATAAGCATCCTTTTATTAATAAATGTGCTGGTTCTATTAATAAAATGATTAAATTATCCAGAGACTATGTCTCTCAAATGTTTTTAAATGTTACAGTACTAACTACAATACATTCATTTGAAACAGGCCTTGCCCTCAAGCATGTTACATTTCATCTTTGGAAGGAAACAAAATGAACAGTGGGCATAGGTAGATTAGGTTTACAGAGTAATTGCAAAGTAATTGTTTTAGCATGACATGCTAGTGAGTAGGAAGAATCAGGATTGGCCTATGTAGGTCAACACTTTAGGTGAGCCTTGAATAATACTAGGAATTCCATAAGGCATGCAACAGGAAGGAAGGCATTCTAAGTATGAGGAGACAGGTTGTGCAAGGACAAAAGGATTGGAGATGGAATTCACTCTTCTTTATGTGTGTCCATCAATAAAGACTCACAGTCACACCAGCATTCATTAACTAACATTTTGTGGGAATCTCAAACTCAATCAATATTGTTATTTCTCTGAAAACAACCCCCCTTCCAAATTTTCCTGTAGAGCAACATCATCATTCTAGTCACTTAGATTTGAAACATCGGTGTCATCCTGACTCCTCACTCACACTCACCCCACCTCTCTAGTTGGTGAAAAAAGTGTTGTTTCTTCTTCTTTATCACTTACATTAGTCCTATTCTCCCTGCCCAGATAGCCACCCCAGGAGTTTAGAATTTGATCACTTTTAACCTGGCCAATTGGAATATCTTTATAACTGACCTCCCTATCCCAATATCTTTCCACTTCATCCTCTATACAACTGCTCATCTACTTAAGAAACTCCAGGAGCAGTCTATTAATTGTGCTATCAAATATAAAATTTTCTTGTTAGTGTTTAGAATCCTCTCCAGTGAGGCTCTAACATAGTTTTCCAGCTTTATTACAAACCACCCCTTTTATACATCCTGCTGCCCAGTCAGTCTGGCCTTTTGACATTTTCTTTCCATTTTCTGTCTCCACACCTTTTCATTGATTGTGCCCCATTTCTGGAACTCACTTTTCCTTCACTTCTGCTTCTTCAAATCCTTAGTTTCCCTGTAGGCTTAGCTCAATATCATTTTCCCCAGGAAGACTTTATTGAGTCTTTTAGCTCCTCGTAGCGTCCCCACCAGAGTTGTCTTCGAATTTTTTCTTTATTGCTCCTAGTTATGTCCTCTGAAGCCAAACATAAAAAGTATAATCTCTCATCCCTGTCATGATATCACAAATAATTAGAGGCAGTCGTCATGTTCCTCCCCATCCAATTCTTCTCTTACTCAGAATAAACATCCCTAATTCCTGAGCTCAGGGTTCTTTCCAATCTTGGCTCCCCTTCTCCAAATTCTCTCTGTAAATGTCCTTAGAATGTGGTGATATAACCAAACACAGTCCTCTAGATGTGATCTCACTAGAGGACCTATCACTTCCATAGTCCTACGCAGTACATTTTTCTTAACGTGGCCTAAAACACAATTGATTTTCCTGACTACAATATCCCACTATGGACACATATTGAACTTACAGTCCACTGAAATACCTAGACTTTATTGTCAGATGAACTGCTAACAATGTCTTTTCCATCTTGTGTTTGTGAAGTGAAGGATTTATATTTGTATTTAATAAATGTCATTGTTAGATTAAATTAGTCTGTCAAAATCTTGCTTTCATAGGTAAACATTTGCACATTTGACATTAAGTTGTTAGTCAATTTTTATTGAATTTTTGATGTTGGAAAACTTGGACTTAAGTACTTTATTCCTATCAATGCTGCAGAGGTACTTTCCAATTTTTCTGAAAGCAATTTGATGCATTATCCCCTTCATTTTCATCTGTAAACACAACTCACAGTTCATCTCTACTATCTATCTCAGAACACATACTGATGAGGGGTTTATGGGGTATTCAGGGAGTATTGGTACCTCTGGTGTGAGGGCTTCAGAGTCCTTTTTGTGACTGTCATCCATCTTTGGTACCATCTGCCACCTAGCTCTCACTTGTGACTTCAAGTAACTGTAGCATGCACAGTGGTCATACTCGAGTAAAGCCATCTCAGCAGATGGCCTAAACTATTTTGAGGATAGCTGACAGGCTTCAAAGGTAATTCTGAGTTAAAGGAATTTCTACTTCAAGAATGTGAAGACTTTTCTAGGATAATAGGCACAGAATAAATATTTTGTTTTAATGGGATGTGAAGTTGACAGAAGCAAGCACTGTGCAGTGCTTAAAGCTTGATCAGGCACTGAAGATGCCAAAGTTATCCAATGTAATTGTCAGTGGTCTTAGCTTTTGTCTTGATGTTGGGCTCTGATGACTCTGGAATAGAGAGAGTGAAGTTGATGACTTTGTACAACTCTGCCTCATTTAGAGCAAATTTATGACAGAGTCAAAAGACATCACCCATACCATTTTACTATTTCACTATTTATTATTCAAAAATAGTATAATTTTATTATTTTACTGTGTTACCATTTTATCTACCTTGAAGTCCTGTAGCAACAGGCTAATGATGAAGCCACAAGTACTGATACACTGGGAGCTGTAGTTACAACCCTGTACACAGATGGCCCGGGCCAATGTAGGTACAGACTATTAGACATGGCACAAAGTCCTGGGAAGGAATGAGGCTGGAAAAAGTAACAATATTTACTTAATATTGAAGACTTATGCACCTCATGATGCTCTCATCACCAACTGTCTTTTGTTTACCTAAATGCAATAAAACATGATGAATAAACATCCCTTTGTAGCAAACATTGGCATACAATAATTTATGTCATCGTAAGGTGAAGAGGACAGGATGTGAGAATGATAAAGATAATGTGTGATATTAGACCAATCATAGACTTATCATCCTCAAGCTAAACAGTAATATTCAATATAAGTGAGATTCAAAGGCATCAGGACTACAAGAAGATTCGATATGACATATTAGATCACTTCTCTATGTATAAAAAGTTTGTCACAGACTAGTTAATATTAAAAAAAGACCTGACAGGAATTTGAAAAAAAAGAGGTTGCAAAGGAACATAAAGGAGGAGAGGGAGAGAGAGAGAGAGAGAGAGAGAGAATTCTCAGATACTGAAAGGAGTGTGAAATATTATAAAATATTAATAGTTTCTAGATCCAGATGGCAAAATAGTTATCAAAAGAATCCACCTTTCACCTCCTGAAAAGGATCCCAAACTAAAAATACTAAGGAATATCGCTGCCAAATTCCAGAAATAACAAGTGACGGAGGAAATATAGCAGGCAGGTGGAAAGAAAATGTTCAAATATTGAAGAGCTACTGTCAGGATCACACATGACCTTGAAGTTTCTACATTAAAAGACTGAAAGAATTGGAATATGATATTCCATAAGGAAAAGGATCTGGGGCTACAACCAAGGATCAATTACTCAGCAAAGTTGAACATAATATTTCAGACAAGGTGATGGGCACTCAAAAAAATAAGGGATTTCCAGACCTTCCTGATGGAAAGACCAGAGCTCAATACAAAATTCAATCTTCAAACACAAGACTCAAGGAGGCACAAAAAGTAAACAGGCAGAAAAAAGCTTGTTACTTAATATGAGCAAACTGTTTACATCACTATAAGGGAAGATGATACTTATTAATTTTGAGAATTGTATATTTATCATGACATATAAATGGGATATACTTAGACAGAGGGAGCAAGTATAAAGTAAATGAGGTGATAATAAAAATGTGACTTAAGGGGGAAAAGGGATTGTAGCAGGAGATGTGAAAAGGAGGAAGAAGATATTGGTAATTTACATCACAGGAAGAGGCACAAAAATTTATTGCAGTGCAGGGAAAAAGGGAAGGGAGATGAGCATTGTGTGAGATTTAGTCTCATCTGATATGTTTCAAAGAGGGAACAATAAATTCAATTATGTATAGAAATCTATCTAGGCAGTAGCAGTGGAAGGGGGAAAGAAAAGGGAGACTAAAAGGAAGAGAAGAAATAGTGAAGGAAAAGGGAAGAAAAGGGAGGGGGGCTGAAAGAAGGATGGGAAGACTGAGGGAGGCTGTGGTCAAAAATTAAAACTCTATTGTGGAGAGGAAAGGAGAAGGCAAAACTGAAAGCACAAAAGGGGGGAAAGAAGATGGAGGGAAAGAAACAGATATTAATTATAACTGTTAAAGTGAACGGGATGAACAGTGCCATAAAACAGAAGCAAACAGCAGAATAGATTAAAAACCATAATCCAATTGTTGTTTACAAGTAACAGATTTGAAATTGGGTGATACACACATGGTAATGGTAAAAGGTTGGAGTAGAATATATTGTGCTTCATCTGATGTAAAGAAAAGCAGGAGTAGCAATCCTAGTCTTAGACAAAGTAAAAGCAGAAATGGATCTAATCAAAAGAGATAAGGAAGGAAATTATACTGCTAAAAGGCATCATAGACAACGAAGCAATATTATTACTAAACAAATATGCTCCAAGTGGTAAAGCATTCAGATTCTTAGAGGAGATGTTAAGGGACTTACAGGATGAAATAGACAGCAAAACCATACTAGTGGGGGATCTCAACTTCCCCCTCTCTGACCTTGATAAATCTAACCTGAAAATAAATAAGAAAGAAGATAAAGAGGTGAATACAACTCTGGATAAGGTAGATATGATAGATCTCTGGAGAAAACTGAATGGGGATAGAAAGGAATTTACCTTTTTCTTGGTGGTATATGGCATATATACAAAAATTGACCATGTACTAGGGTATAAATACCTCACAAATTCAGTGCAGAAAGGCAGAGATAGTCAATGCATCCTTCTGAGATCATAAAGCAACAAAAATTATATGTAATAAAAGGCCATGAAAAGACAGACCAAAAATTAATTGGAAACTAAAAAACATAATCCTGAAGAATGGCATAAATCATAGAAACAATCAACAATTTCATTCAAGAGAATGACAACAACTGACATAAGCTAACAAATGTTATGGGATACTGCAAAAGCAGTTCTTAAGGGAAGTTTTATATCTTAGAATTCCTATATGAATAAAATAGAGAAAGTGGAGATCAGTGATTTGAGCATACAGCTGAGAAAGCTAGAAAAAGAACAAATTGAAAATCATCAAGTAAATACCAAATTAGAAGTACTGAAAATCAAAGGAGAGATTAATAACATGGAAATTAAGAAAACTGTTGAAGTAGTAAATAAAAGTAAGTGTTGTTTTTTTGAAAAAACCACTAGAAGTGATAAATGTTTGGTCAATTTGCTTAAAACAAAGAAAGAAGAAAACCAAATAACCAATATCAAAAATGAAAAGGTTGAACTAACCTCCAATGAGGAGAAAATTAAAACATTAATAAAAATTACTTTGTCCAACTGTATGCACACTAAATTCAATAATTTAAATAAGATAGATGATTATTTAAAAAAACAAACAAACTATAAGTTACCCAGATAAGCAGAGCAGGAAGTTGAATACTTAAATAATCCCATCTCACAAAAGGAAATTGAACAAGCCATCAGTGAACTCCGTAGGAAAAAATTTTCAGGGCCAGATAGATTTACAAGTGAATTCTATCAAACATTTAAAGAGCTGTTAATTCCAATACTATATAGACTATTTGGCAAAATTAGGGAAGGAGTCCTACCAAATTCTTTTTATGATACAAATATAGTTCTGGTACCTAAAGCAGTAAGAGCCACAACAGAGAAAGGAAATTATAGAAGCATTTTTCTAATGAATGTAGATGCAAAAATTTTAAATAATATATTAGCAAGAAGAACACAGCAACTTATCAAGAGAATAATACATTATGATGAGATAGGATTTATATCAAGAAAGCAAGGCTGGTTTAATATTAGGAAAACTATTAATACTATTGATCATATCAATAACAAAAGTAACAGAAACCACATGATTATCTCAATAGATGCAGAAAAAGCTTTTGACAAAATACATTACCCATTCATATCAAAAACACTGGAGAACATAAGAATAAATGGAACTTTCCATAAAATAATAAGCAGTATCTACCTAAAACCTTCAGCAAGCATTATGTGCAATGTAGATAAGCTAGATGCATTTCCAGTAAAATCAGTGGTGAAACAAGGATGTCCACTATCACCACTATTATGCAATATGGTGTAAAAATTTTAGCTGTAGCAATAAGAGAAGAAGAAATTCAAAGAATTAGAATAGCCAAAGAAGAAACTAAGTTATCACCCTTTGCAGATATGATGATATGCTTAGAGAATCCCAGAGAATCAAGTATAAAACTACTTGAACTAATAAACAACTTTGGCAAAGTTGCAGGTTACAAAATAAATCCACACAAATCATCTGCACTCCTATATATTACTAACAAAGCCCAATAGCAAGAGATAGAAAGAGAAATTCCATTTAAAGCTGTGGTAGACACTACCAAATGTCTGGAAGTATACCTGCCAAAACAAACGCAGGGACTATATAAACACAATTACAAAACACTTTTTGCACAAATAAAGTCACATCTAAGTAAGCGGAAAAATATCAGTTACTTGTGGGTAGGCCAAGCCAATATAATAAAAATGACAATTCTACCTAAATTAATTTACTTATTCAGTGCCATACCAATCAAACTGTCAGATAATTATTTTTTGGAGCTAGAAAAAGATAATATCAAAATTCATCTGGAAGAAGAAAAGGTCCAAAATATCAAGAGAAGTAATGAAAAGAAATGCTAAGGAAGGTGTCCTAGACCTACCAGATCTCAATGTGTATTATATAGCAGTAGTTATCAAAATCGGAAGGGTAGATCAGTGAAATAGGTTAGGTACTCAGGACATGGTTGTAAATGAATACAGTAATGTACTGCTTGATAAACCCCTGGACCCAAGCTTCCGGGATAAAAACTCACTGTTTGACAAAAATTGCTGGGAACACTGGATAGCAATGTGGCAGAAATCAGACATGGACCAATATGGCACACCTTATGCATAAATGAAGTCCAATGGGTACATGATCTAGGTATAAAGATAGATACTATAACCAAATTATTGGAGGAAGGATTAATGTATTTGTCAGATTTGTGGAGAATGGAGAAATTTTTGACTAAAGAGAAGACAGAAAATGTTATGAAGTACAAAATATACAATTTTGATTACATTGAACTGAAAAGTTTTTGCACAAATAAACCCAGTGCACCCAAGATTAGAAGGGAAGCAGAAAACTGGGAAAGAATTTTTGCAACTAGTGTCTGTTATAAAGGCCTCATTTCTAGAATATATAGAGAACTGAGTCAATAGTACAAGAATACAAGTCATTTCCCAATTCATAAACGGTGAAGGATGTGAACAGGGAGTTTTCAGAGGAAAGAATTAAAGCTATCTATAGATGGTGAAGTGAGAGTAATGACTCACCTAAGCTCTTAAACAAACTGCTTCAGATACCTCTAAGAAGAGAATCTTATCAAACTCTGGAGGTTCAGAATCCAATAGGAGACAGACTATGGCAGATTCACAGCCCAGGACAGACTGAAAGGTCCATGGGAAGGATATGTACCATGGGCGTGAGCCCACAGCACACAGGGCAGCACATCCAGCATCCAGCACAGTGGAGCAGGAGGGTCCCAGGGATGCCTGAGGTGGCAGCAGGTGGAACAGTGGAGCAACAGCCCAGGCTGATACACCAGTAGGGCCAAGCAAGTGACAGTCACTGAGTCCCAGATATCAGCCACAGCAGCTCCTGAGCCTTTCAGCCCGCAGATTACATGTTTATAAGCCACCTAACTTAAATTCTGGGAGCCAGGATGGCAGAGTGATCAGTAAATGCTCTCTCCTCCCACCTTGATGACCTCAAAAGAACCATAAAATATTTCCGCAGAAAAATCTTGGTTCGGTAGGAACAGCAGAGGGGGCAAACAGTCTCATAACACTTGAGGCTAGGAAAATAGATAAAAGGTATTCCTCCTACTGAGGCAGAGGCAAACCAGAAGGAAAGGGGCCCCAGGGCATGGATACTTGCATTAGGACCCAGGTGTGCCTCCATGCTAGTAAAGGAGCACTCGGAGGGGTGCATACTCAGACTAGGATCCAAGTGTGCCTCAGCACTCCAGGGGAAACAGGAAGACAATAGAGCAGCTGAGATCACCAACCCCTGAGTTTGCCTTTGCCCTCAGCTCAGCTGAGGAGATCTCCCTTGACCACACCACCCCTCTCCCATGCTTGGCAAGCTAGCCCCAAGTGCTGATTGGTAAACAAAAAACAAAAAGATAAAAAAAACCTGCTCTTAGTTTTTTCCCACCAGTCAATTTAACACCAAGTTCTGCAGCTTCTAACTGAAAGAACCAGAAGCCACAACACAAAAATCACCACCATGAACAAGAAAAAACAAAACAAGGGTGAAAAAACCATAGAATCTTTCAATGGGGACAAAGACCAAAGCACAAATCCCAAAGAGGTCACTAGTGAGACTGTACTTCCATCTGAAACTTCAGAAGGGACTACAAACTGCTCGCATGCACAAAAAGCTCTCCTGGAACAGCTTAAGAAGGAAATAGAAGAGAAACTGGACAATGATTTTAAAAGCACGAAAAAAGAATTCCATGAAGAGGACATCTCTTTAAAAAGGAAAATTGAACTGGAAAAGAAAGTTCAAAAACTAACTGGAGAAAATAATACCTTAAAATGAATAACTGGACAGATGGAAAAGGATATGCAAAAGTAAACTGAAGAAAACAATTTGGTAAAAATTAGAATTGGGCAAGTAGAAACTAATGACTATGAGATAGCAAGAATCAATCAAACAAAATCTAAAGAATGAAAAGATAGAAGAAAATGTAAAATATATAACTGTAAAAACAACTGACCTGGAAAAGAGATCCAGGAGATAAAATTTAAGAATTATTGGCCTTCCAGAAAGCCATGATGGAAAAAAAAGTCTGAGCTATATCTTCTGAGAAATCATCAAGGAAAACTGCCCAGAAGTGCTAGATCCAGAGGGCAAAATAGTCATCGAAAGAATCCACTGTTCACCTCCCGAAGGGGATCCCAAACTCAAAACCCCAAGAAATACTGTTATCAAATTCCAGAACTATCAAGTGCAGGAGAAAATACTACAGACTGCCAGAAAGAAACCATTCAAATATGGAGTAGCTACAGTCAGGAAAACACAGGACCTTGTAGCTTCTACATTAAAAGATCAAAGGAAATGGAATTCAATATTGTATAAGGCAACAGATGTGGGACTACAACTAAGGATCAACTACCCAGCAAAGTTCAGCATAACATTTCAGGCAAGGCAATCATTCAAAGAAGGAACGAATTTGTAGATCTTTCTGACAAAAATGCCAGAATTTAGTAGAAAATTCAATCTTCAAATGCAGATCTCAAGAGAGGCATGAAAAGGTGAACGGGGGGGGGGGGAACAAAACAAAACTTATTCCTCAATTTGGGCAAACTGTTTACCTCCTTAAAAGGGAAGATGATACCTTTTAATCTTGAGAATTGTATATCTATTATGAAACATAAAAGAAATACACGTAGAGGGAATGGGTATAAAGTAAATGATGTGATGATAATAATATGATTTAAACATGCAAAGGGATTGTAACAGGAGGTGTGAAAAGGAGGAAGCAGAAAATGGTAAATTACATCACAGGAAAAAGTACGAACTTAAAGTAAAGGGAAAGAGAGGGAGGAGATGAGCATTGTTTGAGAGATACTCTCATCTGATTTGGTTCAAGGAGGGAATGAAAAACTTAATTAAATATATAATTAAAACTAGCTCTAGACAGTAGAAGGGGAAGGGGAAAGAAAGGGAGGGGGAAGATAAAAGGGAGGAAAGAAGAAGTATGGGTAAAGGAGAGCAAAAGGGACGGGGCTAAAAGAAGGAAGGAAAGGCTGCAGGAGGTGGTAATGAAAAGTGAAAACTGTTAAGGAGGGGAAGGGAGACAAGAGAGCTAAAAGCACAAATGGTGGGAAAGAGGATGGAGGAAAATACAAAGATTGTAATCATAACTGTGAATGAATTCTCCCATAAAATGGAGACAGATAGCAAGATGGAATAACGGCCATAATGCAACAATATATTGTTTACAAGAAACACATTTGATGTGAGGGGATACACACAGGGAAAAGGTCAAAGGCTGGAGCAGAATATATTGTGCTTCAGCTGATGTAAGAAAGGAAGGGGTAGCAATCCTAAAGTCAGACAAAGCAAAAGCAGAAGTAGATCTAATCAAAAGAGATAAGGAAGGAAACTATATCCTGCTGAAAGGCACCATAGACAATGAAGTAATATCATTACTAAACATATATGAAGCAAGTGGCATAATATCCATATTCTTAGAGGAAAAGTTGAGGGAGTGGAAGAAAGAAATAGATGTCAAAATTATACTAGTGGGGCACCTCAACCTCCCCCCCTCTGAACTTGATAATTCTAACCTCAAAATAAACAAGGAAAAGGTTAAAGAGGTAAATAAAACTCTGGATAATGTAGTTATGATGGCTTTCTGGAGAAAAGTGAATGAGAATAGAAAGGAATATACCTTTTTCTCAGCAGTACATGACACATATACAAAAACTGACCATGTACTAGGACATAAAACCCTCACAATCCAGTGCAGAAAGGCAGAGATAATCAATGCATCCTTCTCAGATCATAATGCAATAAAAATTATATGTAACAAAAGGCCATGGAAAGATAAGCCAAAAGTTAATTAGAAACTAAATAATCTAATCCTAAAGAAGGAGTGGCTTAAACAATAAAGTATAGAAACAATCAACAACTTAATTAAAGAGAATGACAATAATGAGACAACATACCAAATATTATGGGATACTGGAAAAGCAGTTCTTAGGGTAAGTTTTATATCTTTGAGTGCCCACATAAATAAAATAGAGAAAGAGGAAATCAATGACTTGGGCATGCAGTTGAAAAAAACTAGGCAAAGAACAAATTGAAAATCCCCAAGTAAGCACCAAATTAGAAATACTGACAACCAAAGGAGAGATTAATAAAATGAAAATTAAGAAAGCTATTGAAATAATAAATAAAACATATAATTGGTTTTATGAAAAAAAACTAATGAAATTGATAAACCTTTGGTCAATTTGATTTAAAAAAAGAAAGAAGAAAACCATATTACTTATACTAAAAATGCAAAGGGTGAACTCACTTCCAATGAGGAGGAAATTAAAAAAAAAATAATTAGAAAAAACTTTGCCCAATTTTATGCCCATATATTCGACAATCTAAATGAGATGGATGAGAATTTTAAAAAATTACAAATAGCCCAGAATAAGAGAAGAGGAAGCTGAGTACTTAAACAACCCCATCTCAGAAAAAGAAATTGAACAAGCCATCAATGGACTTCCTAGGAAAAAATCTTCAGGGCAAGATGGATTTACAAGTGAATTTTATCAAATATTTGAAGAAAAGTTAATTCCAATGCTATGCAGTCTATCTTTGAAAACTGGGGAAGAAGGAGTCCTCCCACATTTTTTTATAATAAAAATATGGTTTTGATGCGTAAACGAAGAAGAGAAAAAACAGAGAACGAAAATCATAGACCAATTTCTCTAATGAATATACATGCAAAATTTTGAATAAGATTTTAGCAAAACGAATACAGCATCTTATCACAAGAGTAATACATCATGATCAGGTAGCATTCATACCAGGAATGCAGGACTGGTTCAATATTAGGAAAACTATTAACATTATCAATCATATCAACAAAAAAACTAACAAAAAACACATGATTATTTCAATAGATGCAAAAAAAGCTTTTGACAAAATATAACACCCATTCCTATGAAAAACGCTGGAGAACATAGGTATAAAGGGACCTTTCCATAATATAATAAGCAGTATCTGCCTAAAACCTTCAACAAGCATCATATGCAATGGAGATAAGCTAGGTGTATTTCCAATAAGATCAGGGGTGAAACAAGGATGTCAATTATCACCACTATGATTCAATATGGTACTAGAAATGTTAGTTGTAGCAATTAGATAAGATAAAGAAATTGAAGGAATAAGAATATGCAAAGAAAAACCTAGGTTATCACTCCTTGAAAATGATATGATGATACTCTTAGAGAATCCCAGAGATTCAAGTAAAAAACTACTTGAAATAATAAACAACTTTGACAAAGTTGCAGGTTACCAAATAAACCCACACAAATCTTCTGCATTCCTATATATTAGTAAAGTCCAACCGCAAGAGACAGGAAGAGGAATCTGATTTAAAGCTAGGATAGACACTATAAAATATTTGGGAGTTTACCTGCCAAAACAAACCGAGGGACCATATGAACACTATTACAAGACACTTTTTGCACAAATGAAGTCAGATATGAGTAAGTGCAAAAACATCAGTTGCTCATGGGTAGACTGAGCCAATATAATAAAAATGACAATTCTACCTAAATCAATTTACTTATTTATTGCCATACCAATTAAAGTATCAGATAATTATTTTCTAGAGCTGGATAAAATAATATCAAAATTCATCTGGAAGAACAAAAGATACAGAATATCAAAGGGACTAAAGAAAAGAAATGCTAGGGAAGGTGGCCTAGTGCTACCAGATCTCACTGTTCGACAAAAATTGCTGGGAAAACTGGATAACGGTGTGGCCGAAATTAGGCATAGACCAATGCCTGATATCCTACACAATAATAAAGTCAAAATGGGTACATGAACTAGGTATAAAGATTGATACCATGGACAAATTATCCATCTTGCACTTCATAATGCTTTCTATCTCTTCTTTAGTCAAAAATTCTTTCCTTCTCCATAAATCTGATAAATACGCTATTCCTTGCTCCTCCAATTTGTCCATGCCTAAGTGAGATCTTATTCCAGAAACTGGGGTCCTTGGGTTTAATCAAACAGTAGATTGCTATATTCATTGCCTACTGTGTCTTGAATACCTAACATATTCCACTTGTCTACCTTTCTGTTTCTTAGCCCGTACCAAGTGGTTTTGATAACTGCTGCTTTATAATACAATTTGAGATCTGGTAGCACTAGGCCACCTTCCCTAGCATTTCTTTTCTTTAGTCCCTTTGATATTCTGTATCTTTTGTTCTTCCAGATGAATTTTGATATTATTTTATCCAGCTCTAGAAAATAATTATCTGATACTTTAATTGGTATGGCAATAAATAAGTAAATTGATTTAGGTAGAATTGTCATTTTTATTATATTGGCTCAGTCTACCCATGAGCAACTGATGTTTTTCCACTTACTTATATCTGACTTTATTTGTGCAAAAAATGTCTTGTAATTGTGTTCATATGGTTTTTTATTTCATTCTCTGGAATTCTTGAGTATATGATCATATCATCTGCAAAGAAATGACAACTTGGTTTCTTCTTTGCCTGTTCTTATTCCTTCAATTTCTTTTTCTTGTCTAATTGCTACAACTAACATTTCTAGTACCATAGTAAATAATAGTTCTGATACTAGACATCCTTGTTTCACCCCCTGATCTTATTGAAAATGCATCTAGCATATCTCCATTGCATATAATGTTTGCTGATGGTTTTATGTAAAGTTCCCTTTATTCCTATGTTCTCCATTATTTTTCATAGGAATGGGTGTTATATTTCATCCAAAGCTTTTTCTGCATCTATTGAGATAAACATGTGATTTTTAATAGTTTTGTTGTTGATATGCTAGATAATGCTGATAGTTTTTTGTAATATTGAACCAGTTCTGCATTCCTGGTATGAATCCTTCCTGATCATAACGTGTTATTCTTGTGCTATGATGCTGTATTCATTTTACTAAAATCTTATTTAAAATTTTTGCATCTGTATTCATTAGAGAAATTGGTCTATAATTTTCTTTTCTGTTTTGTATCTTCCTGAATTAGGCAGCAAAACTATATTTGTATCATAAAAAGAATTTGGGAAGACTCCTTCTTCCCCAGTCTTCAAAAATAGCCTATATAGTTTTGGAATTAACTGTTCTTCAAATGTTTGATAGAATTCACTTGTAAATCCTTCTGGCCCTGGAGATTGTTTCCCAGGTAGTTCATTGATGTCTTGTTCACTTTCTTTTTCTGAGATGGGGTTGTTTAAGTATTCAACTTCTTCTGTTAATTTGGGCAATTTTTATGTTTTTAAAATATTCATCAATCTCATTTAGATTGTGGAATTTGTGGGCATAAAGTTAGGCAAAATAATTTCTATTATTGTTTTAAATTCCTCCTCATTGGAGGTGAGTTCGCCCCTTTCCTTTTTGAAATTAGTCATTTGATTTTCTTCTTTCTATTTTTTAAATCAGATTAACCAAATGTTCATCAATTTCCTTAATTTTTTCATAAAACCCAATATTGGTTTTACTTATTAATTCAATAGTTTTCTTAATTTCAGTTTTACTTAGGTATTTTCAATTTTTTCTTTTTCTAGCTTTTTCAGCTGCATGCCCAGGTCATTGATCTCCTCTTTCTTTATTTTATTTATGTAAGCACTCAAAAATATAAAACTTCCCTTAAGAACTACTTTTGCAGTAGCCCATAAGATTTGGTATGTTGTCTCATTATTGTCATTCTCTTGAATGAAAGTTGTTGATTGTTTCTATGATTTCTTCTTTAACCCACTCCTTCTTTAGGATTAGGCTATTTAACTTCTAATTGACTTTTGACTTATCTTTCCATGACTTTTTATTACATATAATTATTATTGCATTATGATCTGAGAAGGATGCATTGATTGTCTCTGCCTCTCTGCAGTGGATTGTGAGGGTTTTATGTCCTAGTACATGGTCAATTTTTGTATATGTGCCATTTACTACCAAAAAAAAAAGGTATATTCCTTTCTATTTTCATTCAATTTTCTCCAGAGATCTATCATATCTACCTTATCCAGAGTTTTATTCATCTCCTTAACCTCTTTCTTGTTTATTTTCAGGCTAAATTTATCAAGTTCAGAGAGGGGGAGGTTGAAGTCCCCCACTGCTGTCAGTTCCTTCCTTCAACTGACCCAACTTCTCCTCTAAGAATTTGGACGCTATACCACTTGGAGCATACTTGTTTAGTAATGATACTGCTTCATTGTCTATGGTGCCTTTTAGCATGATATAGTTTCCTTCTTTATCTCTTTTGATTAGATGTATTTCTGCTTTTGCTTTGTCTGACAGTAGAATTGCTATTCCTGCTTTTCTTACATCAACTGAAGCACAACATATTTTGCTCCAACCTTTGACCTTTACCCTGTGTGTATCAAATGTGTTTCTTTTAAACAACATATTGTTGGATTATGCTTTTTAATCGATTCTGCTATTCGTCTCCATTTTATGGGAGAATTCATTCCATTCACATTCACAGTTATGATTACAATCTTTGTATTTTCCTCCATCCTCTTTCCCACCGTTTGTGCTTTTAGCTCTCTTGTCTCCCTTCCCCTCCTCAACAGTTTCCACTTTTCATTACCACCTCCTGCAGCCTTCCCTTCCTTCTTTTAGCCCCCCTCCCTTTTACTCTCCTTTACTCTTACTGCTTCTTCCCTCCCTTTTAGCTTCCCCTCCCCTTTCTTCCTCCTTCCCCTCCTACTGCCTATAGAGCTAGTTCGAATTATATACTTAAGTGGATTGTACCCTCTTTGAACCAAATCAGATGACAGTACCTCTGAAACAATGCTCATCTCCCTCCCCTCTTTACCTCTACTGTAGTTTTGTACTTCTTCCTGTGATGTAATTTACCATTTTCTGCTTCCTCCTTTTCACACCTCCTGTTACAATCCCTTTGCATGTTTAAATCATATTATTATCATCACATCATTTACTTTATACCCATTCCCTCTACGTGTATTTCTTTCATGTTTCATAAGAGATATACAATTCTCAAGATTAAAAGGTATCATCTTCCCTTTTAAGGAGATAAACAGTTTGCCCAAATTGAGGAATAAGTTTTGTTTTGCCTCCCCCCCCCCCCCCCGTTCACCTTTTCATGCCTCTCTTGAGACCTGCATTTGAAGATCAAATTTTCTACTAAATTCTGGCATTTTTGTCAGAAAGATCTACAAATTCATTCCTTCTTTGAATGATTGTCTTGCCTGAAATGTTATGCTGAACTTTGCTGGGTAGTTGATCCTTAGCTGTAGTCCCACATCTGTTGCCTCATAGAATATTGAATTCCATTTCCTTTTATCTTTTTATGTAGAAGCTGCAAGGTCCTGTGTTTTCCTGACTGTAGCTCCTGCATATTTGAATGGTTTCTTTCTGGCAGCCTGTAGTATTTTCTCCTGCACTTGATAGTTCTGGTATTTGGCAATAACATTTCTTGGGGTTTTGTGTTTGGAATCCCTTTTGGGAGGTAAACAGTGGATTCTTAAGATGACTATTTTGCCCTCTGGATTTAGCTCTTCTGGGCAGTTTTCCTTGATGTCTTCCTGGAAGATATTATCCAGACTCCTTTTTTCATCATGGCTTTCTGTCAGGCCAGTAACTCTTAAATTTTCTCTCCTGGATCTATTTTTCAGTCAATTGTTTTTCCAATTAGATATTTTACATTTTCTTCTGTCTTTTCATTCTTTAGATTTTGTTTGACTGATTCTTGCTGTATCCTAGAATCATTAGTTTCCACTTGCTCAATTCTAACTTTTACCAAATTGTTTTCTTCAGTTAACTTTTGTATATCCTTTTCCAGCTGTCCAATTTTTCCTTTTCAGGAGTTATTTTCTCCAGTTAATTTTTGTACTTCCTTTTCCATTTGTCCAATTTTCCCAGTTAGGTTTTGTGCTTCCTTTTCCATTTTCCAATTGTTCATTTTAAGAAGTCATTTTTTCCAGTTGGTTTTTATACTTCCTTTTCCAATTGTTGAATTTTCCTTTTTAAAGAGATGTTCTAATCAGTGAATTCTTCTTTTATACTTTTAAAATCACTGGCCAGTTTTTCTTCTGTTTCCTTCTTCTGCTGTTCCAAGAGAGCTATTTTTGCATGCAAGCAGTTCATAGTCCCTTCTGAAGTTTCACATGGAAGTACAGTCTCACTACTGACCTTTTTGGTATTTAAATTTTGGTCCTTGTCCCCATAGAAAGATTCTATGTTCTTTTTTTCCTGCTTGTTTTGCTTTTTCTTGTTCATGATGGTGATTGTATATTGTGGCTTCTGGTTCTTTCAATTAGAAGCTGCAGAACTTGGTGTTGAGCTGATTTGTGTGAAAAAGCTAAGAGCAAGTGTCTTTTTATTTTGTGTTTCCCCGATCTGCCTTGGGGTTAGCTTGTTAAGTGTGGGAGAGGGGTGATCTGGTCAAGGGAGATCTCCTCAGTTGAACTGAGGAAAAGGAAAATTCAAACGATGGTGATCCCAGCTGTACTATTGTCTTCCAATTTCCTCTGGAATGCTGAGGAACTCCTAGATCCTAGTACGAGTTTCCACCCTTCCTGGGGCTGAGGCTTGCCTGAGTCCTAGTGTGAGTTTCCACCCTGGGGCCCCTCTCCTTCTGGTTTGCCTCTGCCACAGTAGGAGGAATCTCCCTTAGCTATTTTCCTAGCCTCAGGTGTTATGACTATTTGCCCCTTCTGCTGTTCCCGCTGATCCAGTATTTTTCTGGGGAAATATTTTATGGTTCTTTCAAGGTCATCAAGGGGGGAGGAGAGAGCATTTACTGATAATTCCACCATCCTGGCTCCTAGAAGTTTAAGTGCATGACTTACAGACGTTTAATCTGTGGGTTGAAAGTCTCAGGAGCTTCTGTGGCTGATATCTGGTGCTCAGTAGCTGTCACTCCCTCGGCTCTGCTGTTCTCTAACTCTGGGCTACCACTCCATTGGTTCTGCCTGCTGTTGTCTCAGGCCTCCCTGGGGCCCTCTCACTTCACTGAGCAGGATGCTGGGCAAGCTGTGCTGTGCTGCGCTGTGGGCTCAACCCCACAGAACAAATACTTCCCATGGACATTTCTGTCTCTCCTGGGCTTTGAATCTGCCACAGTCTGTCTCCCATTGGATTCTGCACCTCCCAAATTTGGTAAAATTTCTCTTTTTAGAGGTATCTGAAGGAGTTTGTATAAGAACTTAGGTGAGTCGTTTTTCTCACTCCATCATCTTGGCTCTGCCCCCTTAGTGAGAAATTAATAATGCATGAAGTAATTTAGAATTCTGCCTCATTCCATGTTTGTGTGTGTTTTCATGTGTGTGTGTGTCTGTGTGTCTGTGTCTGTGTGTAGGCATATGTGCACTAGCTTGTATTCTTCATGCTTTAGAAATTGAAGCAACATATTTTTGAAGACAAAGAATCTTTCTTATGATTAAGACAACTTGAGTGTAACCATATTTGCCCATGTAAATTATGCATCTCGCTTAATTTTACATTACCTCAGGTCACACTCTAAGAATATAGACAGCAGAACATATGCCCATCTGTATTGGTAGAGTGAGCTCCTATCCCAGAGATCCCTTTTGTTGTTCAGTTGTTTTTCACTTGTATCCAATTCTTTGTGATCTCATTTGGGGTTTTCTTGACAAATATAATACAGGTATTTGCCATTTCCTTCTCCATCTCATTTTATAGATGAGGAAATTGGGGGGAACAAGGCTGAGTGACTTGCCCATGGTCATATAGCTAAAAAGTATCTGAAGCTGGATTTCAGCTCAGGTCTTCCTAACTTCAGAGTAGGTGCTCTCCCACTATACCACTAACTGTCCACAGTCTCAGGCTGCATTGAGAGTTGTATATTTTATTGACTCGTTTTTGTTATGTTTGACTCTTCATGACCTCTTTTGTGACTTCCTTGGTAAAGATACCAGAGTGGTTTCTCATTTCCTTCTCCAGCTCATTCTACAGATGCATAAACTGAGGCCAACAGGGTTAAATGACTTGCTCAGGGTCACACAACTTGTAAGGGTCTGAGGCCAGATTTCAACTTGGAAAGACTTATGATTTTGACTCCACACCTGGCATTCTATCCACTCTGTCACATAGTAGAAGTAGACAGAGGTTTTTTTTTGATAACTTCATTTAATTACTATCCAAAAAATTCATGGTCGTGGGTGAGATCTTCTTAGCATCACATTTTCATATGGACCCCACCAGGATCTGTCACAGCCTGAGGAGATAATCAACTATTATCATGGAAATTTTAGGATCACAGCTTCAGAATTCAATTAAATTTGAAAATTATTTATTAACTTATTGTTCTTAAAAAGTTACCATACAGAACACCTTGTGTAAGCTCCCATTCAGAATTACAATTTATTCCATTTCTAATGAATGGTCAAATAATTTATTTTAGAACACTTCAAGTGATAGGGTGATCCACATCTTCCAAAAGAGTCCATTTTATTGGTAGGACATTTCTAATACTTGTAGACATCTTCATCAAACAAGGTCAGAATATCTCTTTTAATTACTGGACCTTATTATTCCTTCTGCAGAAACAGAAGTCATCTGTGGGAACTTCATCATATGCAATCCTTCACCTGTCCTGGGAGTCTACATGATTTTCAGGAACTGAGGTCATGGGGCCCCAATCCTTAGCATAGAAAACTCATCTTAACAGAAATCCCTCGGTAGTAATAATGAAGAACGTCACTGATGTGTGATTACATGGAACCCCAAAGCTCTCTCCTTTGTTTTTCTCTCCTTCAGGGTCCTCCAGAACAAACTGCTTTTCTAGGAATAAAATCTTAAATTGTTATGTTTCCTTAGTTTGGGATATTTAAAGGGGAGAGAAAGATACAATTTTAATAAATCTCAAAAAGTTGAACTTGCACTTGTTCATTGATTGACATGACCCTTGAGTTAATTGGTCTTTTCTAATGTAATCAGAGACTGTCTTTCTGCTTGGATTCTTATTCCTAACATTCAGCAGAGTTTCTGGCATATATTAAGTACTTAATAAATGCTTCTTGGCTTGACATAATTATACTTTCTAATAAGTCAGTAAAAGGATTTTTTCCTATATGTTATTGCAAGCCAAGGCAGTGAGAAATCCCAATTGGCTGAAAGGCACCTTTGTGTCAATGGGACAAATGAATTTCTGAAGATGAACCATTTTCCACACAATGCATAGTATAAGAAAAACACATGATCATGCTAGATCCGCAACCAGATGGCCACTGGACTTGGAGGTATTTATTTTTTACTTTAGGGAAAATGAGACATACTCTTTTAGTCATGGCTTGAGATCCAAGAGACTGTATTTTATTTGACTTTTGTTTGGCCTTTGTCAAAGGAAAGTAAAACAAAAGTATTAGATGTGACTGCTCATTGACACTTTTAGTGTAAGCCTTTTTGAAAATGGCATTTCTTATGTCCAAAAAGGAAAATACAGTATGCTTCTCACCAGCCCCGTAGCTAAACCTACCATTTTCTATAACAGTGATGAACTTGTGCATAGAAATGGATCACAAATTAACATTATTTCTACTGTATTGTATTTTTATTTATTTGTCAGCCATTTCTAAATTACATTTTAATCTTGCCCAAACTATACTCGAGGACTGTTGCTGGCTGCATCAGGCCCATGAGTTGCATGTTTGGTACCTCTGCTCTATGATAAGTCTCTTAGAGATACATGTGAACTGCTGTCTTAATTCCCTTCACTTTTCATTTTAAAGTTCTCTTGATCAGATTTATCTGCTACTATGACTATGTGACTTTGAGAGCCCTTGTTAGGTATTCTCTACCCATGGCCAAGTATTCAGCATTCGTAAACCTTTATAGACCAGATACTAACCCTATTCTAAAGGGTCATCCTTTTACCTGGTTGTGTATTTCTCTAGGCACATTTTCTATTCAGAAGCCTCTTCTCTTATGAGCAGTTACAATAAAAATAGAATTGTATCCTTAAGTGGTTCAGTTTCTTGACTGAAGCATTCTCTGTCTTTCCTTGTAATTCTTACCACCACGCTTACTGTCTGGCATGTAGTAGTTTCTTAATAAATATTTGTGGAATTGTAGAGGAATATTTTTAATAATTGGCAGTTCAATAAATGAATGACTGAAACCTAGGTGGAATTTGTTTCTGAGACTTTTGACTTCTTAAAATCTACTATGTTTCTATATATTTATTTTACCGCAGTTATGAGCATGGTAGGAGGGAAAGAAATTATAAAACTATATCTTTTCCCAGAAGAGGCCTAGGAGAACAGAAACCCATTTGGAATGACATGTGTTTGCAACCAGAACTGGGGGAACTGAGCACTGGACTTTTGAAAGAAAGAAAAGGGAACAATAAGGGGAACCAGCTATAGTGTGAGAACAGTCTTGGATTAATGAGAGGGGACAGATTATACTGCCCTGCTGTCGTTGGCCCCAACAGAGAATATCTGAATGTGTCTGGTATTTACATTTTCTTTATAATGAGGTCTCTAGGGAGATGAGGGTGTGGTAATGGGAAACTGAGAGTGAAGGGAGAAAACATTAGCAGAGAGGCCCTTGAGAATGACAAAAGGAACTACAGAGCCCCTGGTTCCCCATATACTTCCAGAATCATCTCCTGATGATTGATCCCTTAAATATTCCCATTCTGCCTTTTGGGAAGGCACTGTGGAACAAAGGTAGGTGGCATGTCCTGTGCTCTCTCTCATTCTCTATCTTAATCTCTCCACTTCATCTCAAAACTCAAATATTCAGAAAACTGTCATTTTAGGGATAACATTTTGGAATCATCTTCCCTATATGGATTAGAGTCAAGGTAAGAATATCCCTCTGTAAGTTTATGAAAAGTCAAGAAATACTTTTTTATGTTGAATGAACTTTGAATTGCTGAGAGAGGAAGAGTACAGATAGGTATCTGAGTGTCAGAAGTTCTTTTCAAAAATGATTTAGGTTTGGGCCTATCTTACAAGACGGGAATGTTGAGTATTGGGTGAGGTTTGCAGGCCTTCTCTAGCAATGGGATCAAATGATGCTTCATTTGCTGTAATGTGTGGTGGGATTGGAGAGAGGTTAGAAACAGAATGGGACACTCAGTCATAAGGATGGAGTAGAGTAGAAGTACCTGGGACACCCAAAGGAGGACAGAGGCATGGAGATCAAAATAAATGACATTTTTCCAATTGTTGTTTTAGGTTTCCTGTCCTCATTTTAAAGGCAGACAAATAAAGAAGTCTGTGACGCTACTTGAGAAAGAATGTATCTTTAGGAAGAAATGAGAAACTGTTTTTCTGATCAATCCAAATCTTGCTTTCACTTGCTTCTTAAGTCACCATGTCCACATAGTGACTTAATCTTCTCTCTCCTATCAATTCTATTAAATTTTTAAAAAGATATTATGCCTCTAGATCTCCAGAATTCAAGAAGCTCCATTGGATAATAACTAGGCAAATATTTCTTTTTAAATATTTATTTAATTTTCAATTCATGGAACAGAACAACAATTTTTTTTAACATAGTAAAATTTTAAAAAATTGCATATAAAACTGAAAATGTACCATGAGCAACTTGCTCCTCCCTCCAAATATACAGCAGTTATCATGTAAATTACTTTTTTTTTTTTCCTATCCACTCTCCATCCTAGAGATGGCTACCATTAGGCACAAACAAGTATAGATATGTAAAATTATTCTACACATACTTCTGCTTATCACTTCCTTCTCTGGATGAAGACAGTCTTTTTCTCTACATGGCCTTTATTTTTAATTTGTGTATTTAGAATAGTCACAATAATGTAGTCACTCAGTCATTTTTAAAACAATATTGCTCTTATTGTATACAATGCTTTCTTGGTTCTACTCACTTCACACTTCATCTTTTCACAGAAGTGTTTCCATCCATAAGACTTTTGATCTCATCACTTGTTATAGTGCAGCATTATTCCTTCAGAATTATACATCACAGCTTGTTCAGCCACTCCCTAATTAATGAGGATCTCTGCAATGTCTAGTTCTTTTCCAACATAAACATTCCATTCACATTCAAAGTAATAATCACTATTTGTGAATTTCCTTCCATATTATTGTTACTCACTGTATTCTTTCTCATTCTCTTTTTACCCTATTCTTGTTTTCTTATCTTTCCCTCCTACCCTCCCGTCCTGCAGTTCTATAACTGCATCAAAAGTCTCTCATCCCTGCCTTCCCCCCATCTCAATCAACACAGGCTTTCAAAAGTCCTACCCTCATATGCCCCCACCCTCTCATATCCCAGTCAGTATAACCTTTAAAAGTCCCTCCTCCACCCTGTACCCCAGTTTTCTCTGCTTTCTCCATGTTCAAATACTTCTTCACCCTTCCAGATGAATATGTTTTTTCTTCTTCAACCCAGATGAGGGTAAGTTTCCAACATTACCAACTCTCCAAACCCACTTGCTTCCTCTGCATTAATTCTTCCTTTTATGCCTGACCTTTATAATATAATTGGTCCTTCTTACTATTCCTACCCAATTCTTTTATAGAATCACCCCATTATACACAGCTCAGCCCCAACATTTCTTTTAAACTACCTTAGTTATAATGGCAGTTTTAAGAGTACTAATCGTGTGCGTGTGTGTGTGTGTGTGCGTGTGTGTGTGTGTAAACTTTATAATTAGTCTTTTTTTCTTCTTATATTTCTTCTAAATCTTTTATGTTGATTTTTCCTTTGAGATCTGGTCTTTTGTTATAAATACATGAAAGTCTTTCAACTCATCAAATATCCTTTTTTCTTCCATTCAGGATTATATTCAACTTTGCTGGATAAGTTGTTCTTCCATACAACCCCAGTTCTTTTGCATTTTAAAATGTATTATTCCCCAACATACACTCTTTTAGAGTAGAAGTTGCTAGGTTTTTGAGAAATCCTGACTGTATTTACAGAATATTTAAAGTATTTCTTGTTGTTTTTTTTTTCTTGTTGCTTGTATTATTTTCTTTTTACCCAGAGATTTTTGAAACTTGGATATGACATTCCTGTAAATTTTCTTCATGGGTTCTATTTCAGATGGTGGATGGTAGATTTTTTCTATTTCTTGTTCTAGAACTCTCTCTTGTTCTAGAACTTTAGAGCAATTTTCTTTAAGAACTTCTTTGTATACTGTGTCCAGATATTTTCTTTTTAATCATAAAGTTCAGGTAGTCTAGAAATCCTTATCCTGTCTTTCTTTGATCTGTTCAGCAAATCAATTGTTTTTATAAGATTTTTCAGATTCTCTTTTATTTTTTTCTGTTTTTATTATATCTTGGTGTCTTATAATATCATTTGCTTCCACTTGCTTAATTCTTTTTTTTTTTTTATTTTTTTTTATTAAATTTATTTATTTAACTTTTAACATTCATTTTCACAAAATTTTGGGTTACAAATTTTCTCCCCTTTTGTCCCCTCCCCCCCCAAACACCAAGCATTCTAATTGCCCCTATGACCAATCTGCTCTCTCTTCTATCATCCCTCTCTGCCCTTGTCTCCATCTTCTCTTTTGTCCTGTAGGGCCAGATAGCTTTCTATACCCCTTTACCTGTTTTTCTTATTTCCTAGTGGCAAGAACATTACTCGACAGTTGATCCTAACACTTTGAGTTCCAACTTCTCTTCCTCCCTCCCTCCCCACCCCTTCCCTTTGGAAGGCAAGCAATTCAATATAGGCCATATCTGTGTAGTTTTGCAAATGACTTCCATAATAGTTGTGTTGTATAGGACTAACTATATTTCCCTCCATCCTATCCTGTCCCCCATTACTTCTATTCTCTTTTGATCCTATCCCTCCCCATGAGTGTCGACCTCGAATTGCACTCTCCTCCTCATGCCCTCCCTTCTATCATCCCCCCCACCCTGCTTGTCCCCTTAACCCCCACTTTCCTGTATTGTGAGATAGGTTTTCCTACCAAAATGAGTGTGCACTTTATTCTTTTCTTTAGTGGAATGTGATGAGAGTAGACCTCATGTTTTTCTCTCACCTCCCCTCTTTATCCCTCCACTAATGAGTCTTTTGATTGCCTCTTTTATGAGAGATAATTTGCCCCATTCAATTTCTCCCTTTCTCTTCCCAATATATTTCTCTCTCACTGCTTGATTTCATTTTGTTTTAAAGATATGATCCCATCCTATTCAATTCACTCTGTGCACTCTGTCTCTATGTATGTGAGCGTGTGTGCATGTGTAATCCCACCCAGTACCCAGATACTGAAATGTTTCAAGAGTTACAAATATTGTCTTTCCATGTAGGAATGTAAACAGTTCAGCTTTAGTAAGTCCCTTATGACTTCACTTTGCTGTTCACCTTTTCATGGTTCTCTTCATTCTTGTGTTTGAAAGTCAAATTTTCTTTTCAGCTCTGGTCTTTTCATCAAGAATACTTGAAAATCCTCTATTTCATTGAAAGACCATTTTTTCCCCTGAAGTATTATAGTCAGTTTTGCTGGGTAGGTGATTCTTGGTTTTAGTCCTAGTTCCTTTGACTTCTGGAATATACTGTTCCATGCCCTTCGATCCCTTAATGTAGAGGCTGCTAGATCTTGTGTTATCCTGATTGTATTTCCACAATACTTGAATTGTTTCTTTCTAGCTGCCTGCAGTATTTTCTCCTTGACCTGGGAACTCTGGAATTTGGCCACAATGTTCCTAGGAGTTTCTCTTTTTGGATCTCTTTCAGGCGGTGTTCTGTGGATTCCTTGAATATTTATTTTGTCCTCTGGTTCTAGAATCTCAGGGCAGTTTTCCTTGATAATTTCATGAAAGATGGTGTCTAGGCTCTTCTTTTGATCATGGCTTTCAGGTAGTCCCATAATTTTTAAATTGTCTCTCCTGGATCTATTTTCCAGGTCTGTTGTTTTTCCAATGAGATATTTCACATTATCTTCCATTTTTCCATTCTTCTCTCTTTGTTCTGTGATTTCTTGGTTTTGCGTAAAGTCATTAGCCTCCATCTGTGCCATTCTAATTTTGAAAGAACTATTTTCTTCAGTGAGCTTTTGAATCTCCTTTTCCATCTGGCTAATTCTGCTTTTGAAAGCATTCTTCTCCTCATTGGCTTTTTGAACCTCTTTTGCCAATTGAGTTAGGCTAGTTTTCAAGGTGTTAATTTCTTCAACATTTTTTTGGGTCTCCCTTAGCAGGGAGCTGATCTGCTGTTCATGCTTTGACTTCATGTCTCTCATTTCTCTTCCCAGCTTTTCCTCCACCTCTCTAACTTGATTTTCAAAATTCTTTTTGAGCTCTTCCATGGCCTGAGCCCATTGGGTGGGCTGGGACACAGAAGCCTTGATTTCTGTGTCTTTGCCTGATGGTAAGCATTGTTCTTCCTCATCAGAAAGGAAGGGAGGAAATGCCTGTTCGCCAAGAAAGTAACCTTCTATAGTCTTATTTCTTTTCCCTTTTCTGGGCATTTTCCCAGCCAGTGACTTGACCTCTGAATATTTTCCTCACACCCACCTCACCTCCTGATCCTCCCAGCCCGTGTTTGTGGTCTGAGATTCAAATGCTGCTTCCAGCCTCAGGGCTTTTGGCGGGGGCAGGGCTGCTATTCAGTATGAGATTATGTTCTGGTGCTGAGGTCGAGGCAGGGCCACCTCTCAGGCTCAGTTCCCTCAGGGGTTTATGCACAGACCTTCCGCAATGGATTCAGGCTCCCGCCCGCTTGGGGAGCCCCTGTCTGCAGCCGCCTCTCAGCTTCTACCTCCCGGGGGGGGGCCTGAATTATGGGGGCACCCCACTCCCCTCTCGACCCGCCAAAGAGACTCTCTCACCCACCCCTGTCACCTGTGGGTGGAGGGACTTGTGCGGCCGCTGGAGATCCCGTCCCTGAAGCCTGCTCGGATCTGTTTCTCTCAGTGCCGCAGCTGTGGCCGCAGCAGGTCTGGGCTGGGTTTTGTGTCTGCAGCGCGACGGACCTTTTGCGAGAGGTTTGCAGATCCCTCTGTGGGTGGAGGGACCCGCGTGGCCGCTGGAGATCCTGTCTGTGAAGCCTGCTCGGATCTTTTCCTCTCGGTGCCGCGGCCGCTGCAGGGCTGCACTCAGCTCCCAGTCCTGGCGCCCAGTCCGCAGCGCGAAGGACCCCCCCGCGAGAGGTTTGCAGGTCTCTCTGGAACAGAAATCTCCCACGCTCCAATGTTCCGTGGCCTCTGGGTGCGGAATTCGCCGTGAGTTACTTCCCTGTAGCCATTCTATGGGTTGTGGGTTCAGAGCTATGTGTATGTGCGTCTTTCTACTCCGCCATCTTGGCTCCGCCCCCCCCACTTGCTTAATTCTAGTTTCCAAGTGGTTAACATTTTTTCCTCAATTTTCTTGGATAGTTTTAATTTTTTCATACTTTTTCATTGATCTCTCTTACTCAATTTTTCAAAATAACTTAAATTTTTTCCAAGAATATTTTTGGGTTTGTGTGATATTTTTTATTTGATGATTTGATCATGTGATGATACAAAGTACTATAATAAGAACTGGAGATGATACAAAGTGTAGAGAAGGTACACTTTGCCTTTACATTTTGCCTAGTAGGGAGACATAGTCTATTTGATAAATAAAATGGAACAATTGTCTTTGATATTATCAATATGAGTACTATTTATAACAAAAGGAGTCACAATTCTACCATTTGTTGGATAGTTTTTGGGAGTGGGTAAAGTGAAAAACTCTCTGACTGTCCTTGTTCTGAGCCTTTTCCAGCTTAGCTAGGCTGGTCCTCAGATAATCCTAGGTGTTACTGCATAAGGCTTAAGGTTCAATTTCATAGTAATTCTGTTCTTGGCATTATAGTTATTAAACATACGCTCCCAGTGACAATGGCTGCAGTAAAAAGAAAAAACAAACCCCTTTATCAGTGTGGTTGGGATTCCAGATCTGCACTCAGAAATACCACTCTCTCCTTTGTAACCTTAAATGCACTCTCATGCTCCTATTGAAAGAACTCAAAGAAATAAAAGAATAGGATCAACCACAGGTGTTTATATGAGATAATATCAAATCAGTCACATGGAGCTTCTAACAGGATAAAAAGACATGGTTAGGATTGGATAGAAGTTGAATCCCTTTTCAATAAGACAGGAGATTGGGGGTGAGGAATACCAGTTCTTCAGTTACTCCTTTCTTTGCTGCTAGTGCAAGCACTGATGACAATAAGCACAGTTTTACACATTACTACTTGTTCCTTTCATTGTCACCTTTCATGGTCTCTCTTGGAGGACTGAGCCTGAGGAAGGGAGTTGCCATATGCTACTATCCTGATTCTGCTTTATGGTTTGAGGGAAAACATCACTTCAGTCTCCATCCAGAACTCCTAGAAATCTCACCCGCAGAAGCATGTGGACCTTGGCTTGGATTAAGATTACTGTCTTCTGGCAGTGGGAAGAGAGACAAATCCCAAGGTCTTTACAGACTTAGTCCCCTTTGCCAGAGTCCAGCCTTCACCAGAAGGGCTCTCTTGCACTCGCAAAAGAGACATACACCTAGGGGCCATACTTGAAATCCTTTGAGCCTGACATAACCTGTCAGCATTTTAATTCGATTAGCATTACAGTAAGGTTTTAATCAAATGGTGTATGTACAAATAACTGCAATCACTGATGACTAAGAGGTCCAAATTTTGTAAATTTATTACTGATCAAAGGCTCAAGAAAGATTTCTTTATAAGATTGGTTTTTGATCTGGAATTTAAGTGATGAGTAGAAATTTGATAGTCATCGAGTGATATTTTAGGGAGAAGGAATTGTGTGAGCAGAGGTAGAGTGGTAGAAGAGTTCAGGGTATATGAAGGACTGTGTGAATACTCTAATTTGAGGAGAAAATACTTTAAATACAGAAATGTAGGATGGAAGCAAAATGTTGAAGGAATGAAATGCTAGTCAAAGGAAACCAGTCTGCAAGTAGGGAGCCATGAGAGGAATTCTAACAAGAGAAAACAGGAGAATTCCAATGCATAGGAAAAATATGTTATCAATATGAAAGATGAATTGAAGCTCTTAAGGAGCTGAGATTAACTGAGTTATTGGTTCTGCTTGAATACACCTCTTATGTACTGTGTTTCCTTTTGTATTCCAAGAGGACCAACACGACATAATAGCTTCAGAGTCAATATACAGTCCAATATGGCTGATCAGAATAATATACTAACACTGGGGTTGGAGATGTCTCTAAATTTTAAAGTAAAGAAATGGAGAAATAGTGAAATGGTAAGGGTCATGTCTTTTGTCTTGAGCATAAATTGGATGTAAGTGAGGCATAATTAGGTGAAGTTGTTAACTTCAGTCTCTCTTTTAGAGTCGTAGGATCCATGGGAAAAGAAAGACAAAAGTCTGTGAGGTAGGTGTGTAAAGATGCATTACTTAAATGAAACTTAATAAGTGAAGTTGGCATTCATTAAATAGCAACATCAATTGTAGTCTAAACTCACATCTTTTGTAAGTCAGATTATGAAGAAAAATGTTACCTGTATTTTGACTCATATGGGAATCATGAATTTTTTCTTGGTGCTTTTTGTAGTTAGAAGTATTACCAATTCAAAAACAATGAACTCGTTGAGCTATCAAAGAACAAACATTTATTAACCATCTTCTGTGTGCCAAGTACTAAGCTATGTGCTGGGATTAGAACAAGAAGCAAAAGACAGTCCCTGTCCTCAAGAAACTTAAAGCCTAACAGGGAAAACAACATGTAGACAAATACAAATCAAGCTATATAGAAGATAAATAGAAATTATTTACAGAGGGAAGACGCAACAGTAAAGAGTGTTTGGGAAAGACTTCCAAGTAAAAGATGAGTTTTTAGTGGTGACTAAAAAAGGAAGTCAAGGAGGTCTGTAGGTAAAGCAGAGCACTGGATTGAAGAGTACATGTTGGCAAATAAGGTCTAAGAAGCCTGGAAAGGTAAGCGAGGTCAAGGTTACAAAGGTACAGATAGAATACCTACCCTTAGATCCCTTGAGTTCTAACGAGGGGAGAAAGAAGTTAAAGGGCATTGGTGGCCACGAAATGGCTTCTTGCTCTGGGAAGTCACAGGAATTGGTTGAATTATTAATGCATGCTACTTTCCTAACTCTGTTTACTTTCCTTTGCATTAATCTGTGTTTTTTCTCAATTCTCTCTATTTATCATATTTTTCATTTTTTATAGCAAAGTGATATTCTTACAGTCATAGAGCATAATTTGTTTATTCATTTCTCCAGGGACAGTCTCTTTGTTTCTACTTCTCTACTCCAAACAAAAAACTGATACACACACACATCCATAAATGTATGGATGTGAGTGTGTGACAATTTTCTTTTTGATGTTTGATTCACTCGATGAAATTTTATACATAACATACATGTACAGATGTTTATATACATACATTTATACATCATGAACATGCCATGAAATGTATGTCATCTCATTTCAGACTCTAACCAGCCATATAAAAGAGCAATGAAAGTCTTAATATGATATTGCTAGGTCAAATATTAAGTGACTTGCCCAGGTTCACCTGACTGGGAAGTGGTTGATTTCAGATTGAAATCCTAACCTTCCTATAACAAAACATATTTATCCTGGAAGCAAGGGCTGATTCTTTTAAGTTTTAACTTTTTCCTAACATATCTCAGGAGCATTGAAGGAAGATAGAGTCTTTTCTTTTTTCAGGAAGGGAGTCTTTGCACCCCAGAGACCAGGAAGATAACCTGTCAAGTAAAGAGTAGAACCCCAGAAGATCTTGTGAATGGGGCTATGAAGAAATACTGAAGGGGGAGGTAGTGCCTCCCCCTTCCTGCATGTATTATTTCTTTACAGTATGCCTATTGTAGAGTTATTTGTTTCTGGTCAAGGCCAGTGGATACATTCTGGAAGCAACTGGAAATTTAGAATTTAAACAAATTTCTAGAAATGAGTTTGGGAAATGACTAGCAATTCAGAGAAAGTAGGGGTGTAGGAAACTGTTAAGACATTTGGGAGAAATAAGGAAGTAAGGGCTTTTTTCCTACCATGACTTACCAACATTTATTTTGCATATGACTTGATATCAGTGCTCTTTAGAGTTCATAAACTTATTCCAACGATTCTGCCATAGCTGAAATCTTTGAAATCTCATCAGATTATAAATATACTTTTTAAAAGATTATTCTTTTTAAAGTTTTAGCTATTTATTTGTTTTTAATTTTCAATATTCCCTTTTGTAAGATTTTGTGTTCTAAATTTTCTCTCCTTCCATCTACTATCCCCTCTCCAAGACAACATTTAATCTAATATAGGTTATACATGTGCAATTGTATTAAAGGTATTTCCACTTTGTAGAAATGTTGTAAAAGTCATGTTGTATAGAAGAATTAAAACCAAAAGAAAAGCCACCAGTAAGAAGAAACTAAAAATAAAGGAGTCTGTTGTCTTCTGCATTGAGACTGTATAGTTCTTTCCCTAGATGTGGGTAGCATTTTCCATCATGAGTCTTTTGGAATTATCTTTCATCCTTGTATTGCTGTGAAAAGCCATATATCAAAGTTGATCATCGCTAAATGTTGCTGTTGCTATGTACAATGTTTTCCTGGTTCTGCTTATTTCACTCAGCATCAGTTCATCTAAGTTTTACAGGTTTCTCTGAAGTCCAGCTGGTCATCATTTCTAATGGAGCAATAGTATTCCATTACACTCATATACTACAACTTGTTCAATGATTCCCCAATTGATGGGCATCCCCTCAATTTCCAATTCTTTGCCACAATAAAAACAGCTGCTTTTAATATTTTTGTACATGTGAATATTTTTCCCTTTCTTACGATCTCTTTGGAATATAGCCCAAGAAGTTGTATCAAAGAATATGCAGAGGTTTTTAGATTTTTTGACATAGTTCCAAATTGCTGCACTGAAAGGTTGGATTGGGTCACATCTTCTGTAACATGCATTAATGCTCCAATTTTCCCAAATTTTCTCCAAAATTTATCATTTTCCTGTTTTGTCATGTTAGGCAATCTGATAAGTATGATGTGGTATTTCAACTTTGTATTAATTTGCATTTCTCTAATTAATAGTGATTTCAAACATTTTTGCATATGACTATAGAGAGTGATAATTTCCACATCTGAAACATACCTGTTCACATCCTTTGACCATTTACGAGTTGGGAAATGACATATTTTTATAGATTGGACACAGTTCTCTATGTATTTGAGAAATGAGGCCTCTATCAGAGACACTGGCTGTAAAAATTATTCTGAAATATGCTTTTGAAAGCCCATAATGCTGTTAAATATTCAGCCTTTTGGGTGGATTAGCTCTGAGATTCTCTCTCAATCCATTTCTTCATCTTTCCAATCCTCAGATTCAGCAGTAACAAAACAATGGAAAATCAGACCAACACTTACGAGTTTCTTCTCCTGGCCTTCTCCAATCATCAAGAATTCCTGTACCCACTATTCCTAACCCTATACCTGGCAGCCCTCCTAGGAAACCTGCTGATCCTTCTTGCTGTTGGCTCAGACTCACACCTTCATAAACCCATGTATGTGCTCCTGGTCAACCCGTCCCTGGCAGATCTCTGCTTCACTTCTGCTACAATGCCCAGGCTCCTTTATGCCCTGCTGACAGGGGACCAGACCATCACCCATTCAGCTTTCCTGTCCCAAGTCTTCTTTTTCCTGATGGCAGGCAACATGGATAGCTATGTGTTAGCTGCCATGGCATGGGACAGATATGTAGCCATATGTAAACCACTGCATTATACTACTGTGGTGACATTGCCACGATGTATGGTGCTCCTAGGAGCTGTGTGGGTAGGCACTGCTCTGAACTCTGTGCTCCATACATCCCTCCTTGCTCAGCTCACCTTCTGTGACAAACATGTTCTCCCATGCTTCTACTGCGATATACATCCTTTGCTACATCTTGCCTGCTCTGACACTTCCATCAACTATCTGGTAACTATAGTTGAGGGTGGTGCTGTAATCATTGTGCCTGCTGTTTGTATTATGGCCTCTTATGTCTTCATTGGAGCTGCTGTTTTTCAGGTTCGAGCCCATGGGGGTTTTCGCAAAGCATTTTATACTTGTGGATCCCATCTAACAGTTGTTCTTCTTTTCTATGGAACTTTAGTAGCTGTCTATCTGAGGCCCCCAAGTCAGGCTGAGGGCCAAAAGAAAGACCAAGAACTTGTGGCTACAGTCATGTTCTCTGTGGTGGCTCCTACACTTAACCCCTATATCTATAGTTTGCAAAACCGGGAAATCAAAGCAGCCCTGGGAAGGCTATTTATGGGAATTTGGGTTTAGGGTCTTGTTGAGCAAATAACTAGTGTAGGATCACTGTTGGACCTAGCCTTTCCATTTTTTCTCTCTTGTCTATTCCTTTCCTTGGTAGTCTGAAAACAATTGACTTACTGTAATGCCAATTCAATACCCATAGCAGCAGCTATGAATATGTGTACATTTCCAGGGTTAACTAGCCAAATGTAATAAACTGTCTTCCTCAAAGCAAAATCAAAATATTCATTTGGGACATCATTAGAATACCAAGAAGTAAGATTTAACATGGCATTTATCTCTAATGCAGGGAGTACCCACATCTTAAACTTTTTGTCAGTCAGGTCTCCCTACAAAAAACAAGTTCCACTACACAAATTCCTATCTCTCCCCACACAAGTTTTGCTTCTTTCTCTCTGTTCTGCCTGCTCTCACTCTCTGATCCTGCTCTCTGTCTCAGTCTCTCTCTCTCTCTCTCTCTCTCTCTCTCTCTCTCTCTCTCTCTCTCTCTCTCTCTCTCTCTCTCTCTCTCTCTCTCTTCTCTCCCTCCTATTTGGGCAAGCTCCTCCCAATCTTAATTTCATGTGATCCACTCTCCATGTGATCACAGGTTCCGTGTCTTAGACCTATTAATGGGCAGAGAGGATCTAACTATTCTATTAACTTTGTGCGTTCATCCTTTGTTGCCAAAGAAGACGATGCCATCAGAGAAATAATGACATGACTTGCACTTGACTTGTTTTGCATGAGTAAGGGCTGTGCAGGTCACCAGACTCACTTCTCCTCCACAGCCATCTGAATCCAGCCATGAGATATGCATCAGGATGACTGGAGATGACCCAGGATGAGGTAATTGGGGTTAAGTGATTTGCCCAAGGTCATACACCTAGTGAATGTCAAGTGTATGAGGTAAGAGTGTGTATGAGGTAAGATTTGAACTCAGGTCCTCCTGACTCCTGCGCTGTGCTCTATCCACTGCACCACCTAGCTGCCCCCTCTATTAACATTACACTTACACAGACATACTCAACTTAGGCATTTTTATGCAATGGAAGCAATTTTATTTCAGGCATTTGTAAAAAGGGAAAATCAGTATCTAGGATTATAATTGTAGGTACTCAGTACAGTAACAGAGTACAGCTTCTGCTGCCCCACTCCCATCAAAGATGATTCAATTTTGAGTATCTCTTCCTAGCCTTGAATTTTATCCTCCCTTTGGCTTCAGTTTTCTTTTTAGCTTTGCAAGAAGAACATCTCATCTTATATTCACTTTTACCTCAATCTGAAATAATCTTGTGTAGGAATAAACTGTATGACCTTCCCAGAGGCAGGAAGGATCATGCCAGATTTCTATTTGGTACAAAGATTTCTCATCAAACTAATAGTCAATTTTGACCCACAGAGCATCTTCATCCTGAATTGCAACTTGAGATTTATTTGATATTTAGATCTTAAGAATCCTTGTTAAGACTTGATACCTTCACAATAATCTATTCTACTTCATTTCTCAATAGTAAGTCAATAATATACATAGACAAACTCAGTCTGGGTATCTTCATGCACATAAGCTAGTTCATATCAGCCTGGAAGAAGTAAATAGAGGGTTCCTGAAGACTCTCAAACATGATCTCTTTCATTAATCCCATCCTCTCTATTACTTCTTTTACTATCCTAATTGGAATAGTTTCCCACACATTGAATGGCTGAAACAATATGCTTTCCAGAATGATGCATTGGATCTTAGAAATTGAGAACATCAAAGGTCAAAAACACATGATTAGGATGGGATGCCAGTTGAATCTCTTCACCATATGGCAGAGTGAGGGGAGTGAAGAAGACCAGCTTTTCAATTCTGCACTCTTTTTTATCCTTACCTTTCTTGATGCTGGGGCAAGCACCTATGGTAATAAACACAGTTTTATACCTTATTGTTCTTTACATTGTCACCATTCATGGTCTCCCTTGGAGGACTGAGTTTGAGGAAGGGAATCACCAGTTGGTGCCATCCTGCTTCGGCTTTATATTTGGAAGGAAAGAATCACCATCTCCCTTCAGTCTCCATCCAGAACTGGAAACCTTACACCACACCCAAGACAAGCATGAAGTCCAGGTTTGTGTTAAGTTTCCTCTTTTCTGTCACTGGGAGGATATACAAGTCCCAGGGTCTTTATAATCACAGTTACCTCTTACCAGAGTCCAGTCTTCACTGGAAGGACACTTACACTCAGAAAAGAGACAGACTCTTAGAACCCATACTTGAAGCTCTTTGAGCTTGACATAACCTGTAACCATTTTCATTCTTCTAGCATGACCTTTGCATAACACTAAGATATCTTTAATATTTTAAATCAAGTGGTGTATGTACCAATAACTATAATCCCTGATGACTAAGTAGGCCAGATTATGTGAATTTATTAGTGATCAAGTAATCAAGGAAGCCTTTTCTCTGAAATTGAATTTTGGTCCGGAATTTCAATGATGAGATAGGAATTTAATGGTTAAATTGTGTGAGCAGACGCACAGTGATGGAAGAGACCAGGATATGTGCAGGCTCGTGTGAATACTACAATTTGAGGAGAAAATGGTTTAAGTCTAGAAAGGTAGGATAGAAATAGAATGTTGAAGGCACTAAATGTTTGACAAAGAGACTTTAAGTCTGTAACTAGGGAGCCATGAAAGAATTTGCAACAGGGAGAAAACAGGAGAATCTCAATGTAGAGGAAAAATACGTTAACAATGTGAAAGACAAATTGAAACTCATACGGAGCTTATGTTAACTGAGTGATTGGTTCTGCTGGAATACACACCTTATGCACCCATATTTTCTTTTGTACTACAAGAGGAACAAAATAGCATTCTGAGTTCAGAGTCAACATGCAGTCCAGTATGGCTAATCATACTAACATACGAACTTTTGGGAAGGAGATGTCTATAAATTTTGCAATAATGAAATAATGAATTAATGATATGGTATGAGAGATGTCTTTTGACTTAAGCATAAATTGAATTTAAATGAGATAGAATGACATGAATTTGTCAACCTCACTATGTCTTCTAGAGTCACCAGAATCTGTCAGAAAAAGAAAAAAAAATGACTGTGAGATAGGTGTGTAAAGATGCATAACTTAAATAAAATTTAAAAAGTAAGTTGACATTCATTAAAAAACAACACCAGTTATAAACTAAACTCACATTTTTTCTAACTCAGATCATGAAAGAAAGTATTGTCTATATTATGACACATATAGGAAACATGATTTATTTTTTATTACCTTTTTGCTGATTGCTAATGAGACACTTGGTTTGTAGGGGTTGTGCCCTCTGACTCTGAAAAGAGTATATATATTCTGAAGGGAGGTTTTGCTTTGGGGCTTAGTTTTGGAATAAATGTTGTGTGCCAGATGAAAGTCTGGTAAGCCCCTAAGCAGTGCTCCAGCTTTGAAAATCCAGATGTTGGTGCTTCCCTCTATGGTACTTAATGTCTGTATGTATGTAATGGTCAATTGGAAGCCTGTCTGTTATTCCCTGCATGTTGAATGTAATTAAAGTGGTTGTTGAGCCCTCAAAAGTTGCCTTTCCTTTTATAAATGCAGATCTGAGAACTTATGATAGCAGGTCCTCTTGCATGTTGGGGTGCTTACTGTTGCACAGATGGAAGCCATTAAACCTAAGAGTGTTTGAGAAAGGCTTCCAGTAAAAGATGGGATTTTATTTGAGACAAAGAAAGCCAGGGAGGTCAATGGTTAAAGCAGAGCAGGCATGTGGAACAGTCAAAGCAAATGCCTGGACATGAAAGATTAAGTGTTCCTGCAACACCCAGGAAGTCAGTGTCACTGGCCTGAAGAGTACATGTTGTGGAGTTAGTTGTAAAAAACCTGGAAAGGTAAGTGGGGTCTAGGCTATGAAGGATTTTGAGGATTTTTCACTGATTTTAAAGGCAATAGAGAACCATTAGAGTTTATTGAGCGTGGGGTCATATGTTGGGACCTGCACTTTAGGAAAATCACTTTAGTGCTTGAATGAAGGATGGTTTGGGGTGGGTGAGAGACTTGAGACAGTCAGATCCACAAGTAGGCTATTGCAATAGTTGAGGGATCAGCTGAAGTAGGGCTATTCCACAATGGTGGCAGAGAAGGGATAAGGGAACATTCAAGAGGTCTTGCAAAGATGAAATCAACAGGATTTGACAACAGACTGGTTTGGGTGGGAGGGGGTGTAGGAGGTTGAAAGAGAGTGAAGAATCTAGGATGACTCCTAGATTACAAGTCTGATAAATTGGGAGGATAATGTTTTCCTCTGAAGTAAGAGGTGTGGTAGAAGAAAGGGAGGGATTGGGGGAAAGATGAGTTCCTAACTTTGTACCTAATTCTACTTGATAAAACTTGACACAATGATTATGATAATATATTGATATTTATAAAATTTTAAATTATGAGATGCATGAAAGCCATCTATTAAAATTTATTATAATCTAAACTCTAGGGTAAGAATAGAAGGTAGGATATAGCATCTGCCCTTAGATACCTTATATTTTAATGAGGGAAGGCAGAAGACAAAGGTCAGTGGTGGCCATGGAAGGGGCCTTTGGTCTGGAAAGTCAAAGGAATTAGTTGAAGTAATTGTATATATTATTTTCTTGGCTTTGCTTAGTTTACTTTGTATTGAGTGTTAATTCTCTGTATTCAACATATGTGTCAGTTCTTTTTCAAACTGCTCTATTTATTTTTAGATTTCACCATTAGCTTTTATAAAATTTTGAGTTCTAAATTCTTCCCCACAAGACAGCATACAATCAGATATTGGCTACATGTGTACGATAATATTCAATATACTTCCATATTAGTCATGTTGTAAAAGAAGAACCAGAATAAAAATGGGGAAACCATGAAAAACCAAAACAACAACAACAAAATTAAGAGAAAATAGTGTGTTTCAATTATCATGCAGACACCATAGATCTTTCTCTGGATTTGGATAGAATTTTCCATCCTGAGTCTTTGGGAATTTTCTTAGATCATTGCGTTGTTCAAGAGAGCTAAGTCTGATGAAGTCAGCCATCACATAATGTGGCTATTACTGTGTAGAGTGTTCTGGTTCCATTCACTTTACTCAGCATCAGTTCATGCAAGGCTTTCCAGATATTCTGAAGTCTGCATGTTCACCCTTTTTGTGGAACAATAATATCCATTACATTCATCTATCACAACTTCTTCAGCCATTCTCCAACTGATGAGCATCCTTTCAATCTGCAATTCTGTACCACCACACAAAAGCTGCTATCAATATTTTTATACTGAGGCATTGTCCCTTTTTAATGATCTGTTTGGGGTACAGACCTAGTAGCAGTATTGCTGAATCAAAGTGTACGCATAGTTTTATAGCCCTTTGAGCCTAGTTCCAAATTGTTCTCCGGAATGGTTGGATCAGTTTAGAACTAAATCAACAATGCCTTAGCGTACTAATTTTCCTAAATCTTCTCCAACATTTATCACTTACCTGTTTTGTCATGTTAGCAAGTCTTATATGTGTGAGATGGTAACTCAGAATTGTTTAATTTGTATTTCTCTAACCACTAACTATTTAGAGGACTTTTTCACATATGACTATATCTAGCTTTAATTTCTTCATTTCAAAATTGCCTGTTCATATCCCTTGATTACCTATTATTTTGAGAATGACTTGTATTCTTATAAATTCATCCCAGTTCTCCACAAGTTGTAGACATATTTCTCACTTCTTAAAGGAGAGTATTATGCTTTGCATTCATAGAGCATAATTTTTTTAGTTATTCCCTCCAAAAAGGACACTTTCTTTGTTCAGCTTCTGTGCTCCAAAAAGAACTTATGTGTGTATGTGCATACATACACATGTGTATATATGTCTATATTTACACATGAATTTACACATCTTTTTTTATCTTTGATCTCCTTGGTGCATATTTTATATATAACATATATGCACACATACATAGATATTTATATACATACATTTATGCATAATGAATATAGCAGGAAATGAATCTTATCTAATTTGAGACTCTAATCAGCCCTACAAAAGAGTAGTGAAAATTTTGATATGATTTTGCAGGCTCAGACATTAAGTGAATTGCCCCCAGGTCACATAACTAGCAAGTGATTAACTTAAGATTGAAACAATAGTCTTCTGATGATAAAAAGGGGTTTGCCCATAAACCAGAGTTGATTCATTTATTTAAGTTTTATTTTTATACAAACATATATCTGGGGCATTTGGGGAAGATGAGCTTTTCTTCCTTTTCTCAGAGAGGGAATCTTTGGACCCCAGACCCCAGAAATAAACAGCTTCAAGTAAAGAGTAGAACCCCAGAAGATTTGGGGCACAGGTCTATAAAAAGGAATAAAGGTGATTTGCAGCAAATCAGTGTGAGTCATAGAGGGCAGTATTACCTCCTTCTTGCCTCTACTTATTTCTTTACAGGATGATGATTCTAGATATAATTTCTTGATGATCAAAGTCAGTGGATATATTCCAGAAGTAACTGGAAATTTAGAATTTAAGCAAAATTGTGGAAGTGAGTTAGGACATGAGTATCCATTTCAGGGAAAATTGAGACTGTGTCAGGACATTTGAGAAAAATGAAGAAGGAAAGACTTTTTTTTTGTTGTTTTTTTGCTACCATGACTTAACAATATATATATTTTATGTGTGACTTCATATCAATCATCTTTAGAGCCTATACAGTTATTTCAATGCTGCTGCCATAGCCAAGAAGTCTTCTAAATTGCTTCAAGGTAAGAAACATACTTTGAAAAAGCCAATGATGGCTTAAATATCCAGCCTTGTGGGTAGATTAGCTGTGCAACTCTCTCTCCACCCATCACTTCATTTCAGGAATCCTGGTTCATACTCAGTAGCAACATAACCGTGGAAAATCACACCAGCACCCATGAGTTCCTCCTTCTGGTCTCAAGTCACCAAGAATTCTCCTTCCCACGATTTCTAGCCCTTTTCCTGGCAGCCTTCCTATGGAAAATGCTGATCCTTTTTGTTGACTCAGATCCATGCCTTCATATACCTATGAAGGGTCAACCTGTCCATGACAGATCTATGCTTGCCCTCTGTTACACTGCCCAGGATTCTTTATGTCCTGCTTATAGGGGACCAAACCACCACCCATTCAGCCTGTCTGTCCCAAGTCATCTTTTCCTTAATGGTAGGCTACATGGACAGCTATGTGTCCTTGGGAAATGGCATGGGACTGTTTTTCAGCCATATGCAAACCACCACACTATGCTACAGTGATAACCCTGCCATGATATATGGAGCTCCTGGGGATGATCCAGCATTCTCTGTTCCACATAGCCCTCCTTGCTCAACTCACCTTCTGCAGCAATAATGCTTTCCCATAGCTATGTGATATCCATCATGTGCTATGTCTTCCCTGCCCTGACACCTCCCTTACCTACATTACTGTTATAATTGAGGGTGGCATTGTGATCATTATGCCTGTTTTTTCCATTATGGCCTCTTATTTCTTCATTGGAGCTTCTGTTTGTCAGGTTTGAGCATCTGGGGTTTCCTCATGGCATTTTCCACTTTTCATCCCATTTAACAGTAGTTTACTGTAGTGTTTATGTATGTATATGTTTATGTACATGTATATATGGACATATACATGTAGTATGGAAGTATAATGATTGTCTATATTCAGCATCCAGGAGAAGCTGAAGGTTAAGAGCTATACTAAGATCTTGTGCCATAGTTATGTTCTCTGTAGTGACACCAATACTAAACTCATACATCAATGGTCTACAGAACTGAGGAATCAAAGTAACCCTGGCAAAGTGTCTATGGGGAGTTAGGATCTAGGTGAACAAATGGCTAGTGTAGATCAATGTTGGACATAGTCTTCCCTTATTTTTTCCTCTAATCTAATCTTTTCCCCAATAGACCTACACATACATGTGCACATACTCAGTTCAGGCACTTTTAATGTAATGAGAGCAATTTCATTTCTGGTTTGGGGACAGAATAAGAGAGAATGAATATCTACAACTATATTGCTTCTGCTAGTCTCCCTCAAAGATCCTGCAGTTTTGAATGCCTCTTCTTAACCTTGATTTTTTTCCCCTTCTTGGTTTCAGTTCTCCTCTCTCCAGCTCTGAAAGAAGTTCATCTCATCTTCATATTTGCTTTTACCTCAACCTAAAGTGATCTTGTGAAGAACTGAACTGTATGACTTTTTTTTAGAGGCAGAAATCCTCATGCCATATTTAGAACTGATTCAAAGTTTTCTAGCAAGACAATTCCGTGTCCCATTAAACACCTTCATCCTGAATTGCAACTTAAGAGATGTTTAGTTTTTAGATTTTGTGTATCCTTCCTAGAACATGGTGCCCTCACAAGTTTCTCTCCTCCTTTTTCTCTCAATACTAAACAACAACATTCATACACATAGATTTGAACTGAGCATCTTCCTGCAATTTACGCTGTTTTATATCAGCCTTGAAGAATGCAACAAAAAGTATCACAACATACACAGAATGACTTGTTATCACAGGTTCTTAGATCTGAATTCATAAAAGGAAAGGCAACTTTTGAGCAGTTAATCATCACTTGAATCAAGCAAGCACATGTCCCAATTCTTTAGTCAAGAACATATATCATTCACCTTGTTCAGGGGAGGCAGCACCTTAAACTTCAGAGACAATACAGAGAAATCAAAGTCAACAGACATGGCTTCCTCTGCCTGAATTCAATAAACAGTTCCAACTGTATGACCATAATTACCAGAGAAGGAGGCATAACATCTGGGTTCTCAAAGCCAGGGGGCTCCTTAGAGGCTTCCCAGAGTCATTATCTGGCCAAATAAACACTCTTACCAAAAATTCAGCCCCAAAATAAAACCTTACCCTCAGAGTATTGGTACACTTTTCAAAGTCAGAGGGCATAAACCTCTGGCACAGTGCTTCAATACAGAAAAGCAAAAGGTACTTGGGACCTTCCTACAAAACAACTCCTCTAATCAAGGTTCCCATAATATGCAGACCTATCATTAGGTGGGAAACATCTTCTTTCATCACATTATTCAATCAGAGGCACTATTAGTAAAACAAAAACAGGAAAAGATCCTAATCTCATTGTCATTAAAAAGAACCAAATAAAGGTTCCTAAAAAGTCTCAAGCAAACTAAAATTAGGGACATTTTAACTTCCATTAATCCCATCTTCTCTCTTCCTACTGCCATTATCTCAACTGATACATTTCTCCAGACATTGAAACAGATAATCAACATTTACTAAGCACCTACCATATTCCAGGAACTGTAAGTAGACAAAAAGAGGTAAAAAGCAGGCCTCCTTAATGTTAATGGAATGGGAAGATCTTTCCTGCCAATAAATAGTCCTATGTGGCCTGCTTTGAGCTGTGGCCCAGCTTACTGCTGTGATGGAGCCTGAGTCACATGGCATGGTGGGAGGAGTGGGAAGTGAGAGTGAGGTGAGCTTGGCAGAGCTAAGGCAGAGCAGCTAGCATGAGTGAGAGAGAGAGGGATTTTGCTTAAGGAGCTTGTTTGTGGGGAGGCCTAATGCACGGAAGGCTTAGGGATGTCTGTAATCCCTGAACTGGTCATGTGTATAACTTCTTTGTTACCATGGTAGAATTAGCTTTTTCGTATCTGAGTAGATAGATATGTTGGTTTTGACTTTGAGGAAGGGAGTTTCTTATATTTTGTGACTTGATCCTGGAAATATGTCTGCGTATTCATAGAAGCTGCTGTTAGTATCACATTGGTAATATATTCTGCCCTCAAGGAGTTTTCAATCTAAATGAGGGAGACAACAAGTAGAAAAATTTATATGAATATGCTATACATAGGATAAATATAAAATAATTAATGGAAAGTGCTAGAATTGAGATAGTTTGAGAAGGGCTTCCTGTAGAAGATTGGACTTAAATTAAGTTTCAAATGAAACCAAGGAAGTCAGTTGTAAGAGATATAGAGGTAGCACATTCCAGGCAGAGGGACTAGCCAGAGAAAATCTGCAGTAGTGAGACAGATTGTCCCATTTGTGCAAAGAGGCCAGTGATACTGTATCTAAAAGTATGTATCAGTGAAAAACATGTAAGAAGACTGGAAAAGTGGGGGGAGTGGACAAAGAGCAGGTTATGATGGGGTTTCAATGTTAGAAAGAAGGTTTTGAAGTTGATCCTGTAGGAGATAGGAAGACACTTAAGTTTACTGAATAATGGGCTGGTGACATAGTTAGATTGAAACTTTAGGAAAATCTCGTTGGCAGTTAGATGGAAAGTGAATTGGAGTGTGGAGACTTGAGACAAGGAGACACACTATCAAACTCTTATAAGAGAGCAAGTGTGGGATGATGAGTAATGGCTTTATGAGAATAGACAAAGGGGAATACGATAGAAAGATGTGGCAAAGGTGAAACTGATAGGCCTTGACAACAGATTAAAAATGAGGGAAGAATGATGGAGAGCAGTCAAGCGTGACACCTTGGTAGAGAATTTGGGGGAATGGGAGGGTGATGTTGCCCTCATCAGTAATAGTGAAATAAGGAGGAAGGAGAGGGTTCATTGGGTAAGATAATGAATTAGTTTTAGACATGTTGAGTCTCAGATGCCCACGTGACATCCATTTCAAGATGCCTGAAGGCATCTTGACAGACTTTCATTTCAGTTTATTGATACAGAATGAGACACATTCCATAAGGAGTTGATAGAAATATTTGACTTTCCTTTTACTGGATATCTTCATTGAGGTGCCCCAATATAACATGCTTATTATGTCACAAAGACCCACAAAGAGATGATTGATCTAACATGCAAATTGCTTTTCACAGCTGACCTTCCAAACTGGCTAAAACCAAAAGTTTAATAATGTGTTCATTAGACCATATATAGGTAGCATTTACACAATATTGTTATGCTTACAAACTGCTTTACAAATATTATGTCATTTTTATCTTCTCCACAAGCCTCAGAAGTTTGCGCATTTATTCCCATTTTACAGATGAGCAAATTGAGGCAGGCAGAAATAAATTGACCTGCTCAGCTTAGAAGGATCTGGAGCCAACCTTAACTCAGGTTTCCCCAACTCCAAGCCTAGCATTCTATCCAATTCATTGCCTCTAAGAACTATCATGATTACTAGAGGAACCATCTTTACTAGTAAGGGCTCTTCTTATTGCAAAGAAAAATTTCTAAACTTCTTCAAAAATAACAAGGAAAATAAAAGTTAACTTTAAAAAATGATGTTTAAATGTTTTCTACTTATTGTAATGGTGCTGAAGTTTTGTGTGAAGACAGAACGAACTGTCCACCTTATCAAGAGGTGACTGGGAAAGGAAGATATAAGAATTGCCAAATTGGCATTTAGGTTCCTAGGGGCCTGGCACCAACATACTGGATTTTCCGGCAGAGTTCTTCAACGAAACTGTTTCCTTTTCCCTTCCTTGAGTCCCAAGAACAATAATAAATTAATAGACATGTCAAAGACAAAAATAATTGAGAAACATTACTGAACTTTAATCCTGGGGGCCTGCAAAATTATCAGGAGTTGAACTCGTGAGGCCCCAATGCTTAGCAGAGAAATCTCATCTTAGCTGAAATCTTTCAGGAGTAATAATGAAGAACCTCACTGAGGTATGGCTACATGGAAACTCAAAGGTCCCACCTCCAGAGTCACTAATTCCCTTTGCTTTTCACTCCTTCAGCATCCTCCAGAACAAACTGTTTTTCAAGGAAGGCAATCTTAAAAGATTATGATTCCTTAGATTTGGAGATTTAAAGTGGAAAAATACAAGTCTAATATATCTCAAAAACTGGAACTTGTACTTGTTATGATACTTGAATTAATCTGTCTTTTCTAAAGTAACCATGGCCTGTCTTTTTGCTTGGATTTTTATTCCTAACACTAAGCAGGATTCCAGGAATGTGCTAAGTGCTTAATAAATGCTTCTTGACATGACATTATCATACTTTAGAATAAGTCAGTAAAAGGATTTTTTTGATGCATTGTTACAAGCCAAGGCAGGGAGAATCAGGAGTTGGCAGAAAGAGACATTTGTCTCAATGGATCAAATGGATTTCTGAATATGAGACATTTTCCACACAATATAGTATAAGGAAACCACATGATCATGCTAGACTGACAACCAGTCAGCCACTGGACTTGGAGGTATTGTGTTGTACTTCAGAGGAAAGAAGACAGATTTGCTCTGATAGTCATTGGTTTAGGAGTCAGAAGACTGCATTATATTTGACTTTTGGTTGGCCTTTCACAAAGGAAAGTAAAACAGTTATTAGATGTGACTGTTCATTTACACTTGTAGTGTAAGTTTTTGGAAAATGGCATTCCTTATGTCCAAAAAAGGAATATGCCATGTCCCTCTCACCACCCCCATTGTTACACCCACCATTTTCTATAACAGTGGTGTTGAACTGGTGCATAGAAATGGAACACAAATTAACATTATCTCTGCTGCATTGCATTTTTATTTATTTGTTAGTGATTTCTAAGTTACATTTTAATCTTGTCCAAACTACACTCCAGGACTATTTCTGGCTGAATTAGGCCCAGTTGCTGCATGGTTGATGACTCTGCTCTATAGTATGTATCTTAGAGGTACATGGGAACAGTTATCTTCATTCCCTTCACTTTTCTCTTTAAAGTTCTCCTCAGATTCATACGCTATTAGGAAAATGTGATTTTGATAGCCTTTGTTAGGTATGCTCCACCCATGGCTAAAAATTCAGCATTCCCAAACCTTTATTTTTGCTCAGATACAAATTCCATTCCAAGACATCATCTCTTCACCTGGTTGTGTGTTTCTCTAGGCACATTTAATATTCAGAAGTCTCTTCTCTGAAGAGTAGATGCAATAAAATACCATTGTACCCTTGTCTTTCAGTGTTTTGAGTGAAATTTCCTATTTCCTGACAGAGCTTTCTAGGTATCACAAGTCTCTATACACATCCATTTTGTATATACCAATACATGTGCATTTTGTCACCCTATACAGAAAGCAACTCTCTCGAGGGCAGGAATTTCTTCCTCTATTTCTTTGTATCCTTAGCACTATACACAGTGTCTGTCACACAGTAGTTTCTTTAAAAATATTTGTTGAATTATAGAGCAAAATTTTTAATAACTGACAGTTGAATAAATGAATGACCCAAACCTAGGTAGAATTTATTTCTGAGAATTTTGATCTCTTGAAGTCCTCTAGATTTCTATATTTTATTTTTATTGCAATTATGAGCAAGAGAGGAAAGAAAGAAATTACAAAACTATATCCTGTTGCAATGACAGGTGTTTGCAACCAGAATTGAGTGAACTAAACACTGCACCTTTGAAAGAAAGGAAAGAGAGTAATAAGAGAAACCAGCCATAGTGTGAGAACTATCTTGGGTTAATGAGAGGGTGCAGTTTATGCTGCCATGAAGTCCTTGGCCCCAACAGAGGATGTCTTGGGGGTGTCTGGTGTTTCCATGTTCTTTATAATGGGGCCTCTAGGGTGATAAGGGTGTGATAATGAGAAACTGAGAGTGAAAGGAGAAAAGATTAACAGGGAAGCCCTTGAGAATTCGAGAAGCAACTACAGAGCCACTGGGTCTCCAACCACTTCCAGAGCCAACTCCAGATAACTGGCACCATAAATATTCCCATTCTGCCTTTTGTTGGGGTACTGTGGCATAAAGGTAGAGGAAGTGCACTGTGTTTTCTCTCATTCCCTCTATGCTCATTCTCTCTACTTCATCTCTAATCTGTAATCTTTAAAAGCTGCAGGTTTAGGGACAATATTTTCAAATGGACTTTCCTATATGGATTAGATACAAGGTAGGACTCTGTCTCTTAAAATTTGTGGAAAGTCAGCAAGTGCTTTGCTAAGTACAGTGAATTTTAAAAGTCTGAGGCAGGCATGGAGAGTGGTCTGATTATCTGGAAGTTCTTTTCAAAACTTATTTACATTTGGGCCTATCTTACAAGAGGGGAATGTTGAGGATATGGCAAGAATTATAAGCCTTCTCTAACAATGAGGTCAAATGACCATTATTTTGCTTGAAATGTGTGTCAGGGTTGGAGTGGGCTTAGAAAAAGACTGGGAGGGTCAATCACAGGGTTGAAGTAGAGTATAAGTACCTGGGACATCCACAGGAGGGGAGAGTCCTGGGGGTCAAAATAAATGAATTTTTTTCAATTGTTGTTTTAGCTTTCCTGTCCTTCATTCCAAAGGCAGATGCATACTGGATTCTGTCAGGCTATCGAAGATATAATGTATCTTTAGCCAGAAGGAAGAAGTTTTATCCTGATCATTCTGCATCTTGGTTTTAAATTGTTCATCATTTGAATATGTACCTTTAATGGCTTAATCTTTATCTCCTATCAATTCTATTAAACTTTTAAAAATTATGAAACCTATAGAATTTCAAAGTTCAAGAAGCCACAGGATAATAATTAGGCAAGCATCCTTTTTTAAAAAATTTATTTAATGTTTAATTCAGAGAACAAAACAAGCATTACCATAACACACTATGAAAAAAAAAGACGATTGCATATGAATCTCCAAATCTACCATGAATACTTTGCTATTCCCTCCAAATGTACAAACAAGTTATCAAATAAATTACTTTTTTCCTTCCCTCCTGCCCATTCTAGAGCTGGTTAACATTAGACACAAATAGGCATAGATATGTGAAATTATTCGACACATATTTCTGTTCATCATTCTTTCTCTGGATGCAGGAAGTATCTTTCTTCAAGTCGTCTTTCTTTTTAATTTGTGTATTTGGAATAATCAAAAGGAGGAAGTTGCTCAAAGTCGTTGTTAAAACAATATTGCTTTTATTGCGTACAGTGTTTGCTTGTTTCTGTTCACTTCCCTCTTCATCTTTTCATACAAGTCTTCCCATGCCTTTCTAAGATCAATGATCTCATCATTTCTTATAGCAGTAGTATTGCTTCATAACTAGATTTCACAACTCGTTCAGACATTCCCTAATGGATGAGGATCTTTGCAATTTCTACTTCTTTGCCACCACAAATAGAACTCCTACAAAATTTCCATTCACATTTAACATTATAATTACTGTTGGTAAAGTTCCCTCCATCTTATTTTTATTCACTATATTCTTTATCAGCCTCTTTTTACCCTATACCTATTACCTTATCTTCTCTCCCACCTTCGCACCTTGTACTTCACTAGCTGCTCCGAGTCCCCTCCTCTTCTCCTTCCACCCTCACCCTCAATCTTAGTTCACACACACCTCTAAAAGTCCTTCCTTTGTATCCTCTTGCCCTTCCAAATCCCAATCAATACACCCCTCCAAAAGTCCCTTCTCCACCCTGTAACCAACTTTCTTCACCTTTCCACATGTTCAGAAAAACCTTCCACATGTACATGTTGTTTCTTCTTCAACCCAGATGAGAGCAAGGTTCCAACATTACCAGCTCTCCTTCCCCACCTGCTTCCTCTGTATTAGTTCTAACTTTTATGCCCCATTTTTATAATATAATTCCTCCCTTTTATCTTTTCCTATCCAATTATCTTTTATAGATTCATTCCCTCATATACAACTCAGCCCCAATCTTTCTTTTAAACTACTTTACTTATGATGACAATTTTAAGAAAACTGATTTTGTGTGTGTGTGTGTGTGTGTGTGTGTGTGTGTGTGTGTGTGTGTGTGTGTGTGTAAGCCTTATAATTAGTCTTTGGTGTTTTCTTTATATTTTTATGGATTTTTAATGTTGAATTTTCCATTGAGATCAGTTCTTTTTGTTACAAATACCTGAAAGTCTCTCAGTTTATTCACTATCCTTTTTTCTTCATTCAGGATTAGACTCAACTTTGCTGGGTAAGCTATTCTTGCATGCAACCTCAGCTTTTTTGCTCTTTGAAATATGTTATAAGATTGATAATGCTATTGGAATAGAAGCTACTTGGTGTTATGAAATGCTGACTGTGTTTTCTGAATATTGAGATAATCTTTTTTTTCTTATTGCTTGCAATATTTCCTCCTTAGCCAGTGATTTTTGAAACCTGGCTATGACATTTCTGTAGGTTTTCCTCCAGGTATCTCGTTGAGGTGGTGACCAGTAGATTTTTTTTTCCTATTTCTAATTTAATCTGTTGTTCTGGAACTTTAGGGCAATTTTCCTTAGTAACTTCTTGGGATATTGTATCCAGATACTTCTTTTTTATCATAACTTTAAGGCAATCTGTTCATCCTTATGTTGTCTCTCTTTGATCTATTCTCTAGATCAGTTGTTTTTGTAATGAGATCTTTCAGATTGTCTTCTATTTTTTCTTTTTTAATTATATCTTGGTGTCATATAATATCATTCAGTTCCCCTTGCCTCATTCTAATTTTCAAGGATTTAATTTCTTCCTTAAGATTTTCAACCTCTTTTATCCAATTGGCTAAATTTTTAAAAATAATGTCATTGGATTGTTTTAATTTTTTTCTCCTTTTTCCTCAGTCTCCCTTATTTGATTTTTTAAATTCCTTTTTAATTTTTTTCTAGATTTCTTGTTGGATTTGTGTACCTTTAATGTTATAATGTACTATAAAAAGTACTGGAGATAATACAAAGTGTATAAAAAATACATTTTGCCTTTATATTTTGCCTAGTAATTGGACATAGCCTATTTGATAACTAAAATGGATCAATAATCTTTGATTTTGTAAATATGAATACTACTTTTAACACAAGCAGTCACAATTCTACCATTTGGTGGATAATCTGTAGCAGCTGATACACTGAAAAATTAACCACTCTGTGACTGTCCTTGTTCTAATCCTCTTCCAGCTTAGTTAGGCTAGTCCCCATGTAATCCTAGGTGTTACTGCATAAGACCAAAGGCTCAATTTCATAGTAATTCTGTCCTTACTACTAAAGTTTTTAAATATATGCCCCCAGGGACAATGGCCCCAGTAAGAGAAAAACAAACAAACCTCTTTAACAGTGGAGTAGGATCCCAGGATTGCAGTCAAAAAAAAAACATTCTCTCCTTTGTGGCTACCAATGTTGTCCCTTACTCTCAGGCTCCTAATGGAAGAACTCAAAGAAATATAAGGATAGAGTCAAGCAGAGGTGTTGATGTGAGGTAATATCAGATCTAACAGACTAAAAAATCATGATTAGGATTGGATGGCAGTGAAATCCCTCTACATTATGGCAGAGTAAGGGGACCGAAGGAGACTGCTTCTTTAGTTCCTCAGTATCTTTTTTACCCTTAGCTTTATAGCTGCTGTTGCAAACACCTATGGTAGTAAACACAGTTTTGTACTTCCCTACTTGTTCCTTTTCATTGTCACCATTCATGGTCTCCATTGGAAGCCTAAGTCTGAGGAAGGGAGCCACCAGATGCTACTATCCTGTTTCTGCTGCATTTATTGAGGTAAAGCATCACCTCCTCCCTTCAATATTCATCCAGAACTCCTGGAAACCTCACCCCTCCCCCACCACCAACCTCAAGCATACAGTCCAGTTCTGGGGTTAAGTTTCCTCTCTTCTGTCATTGGGAAGATGTACAAGTCCCAAGGTCTTTAGAAACTTAGTTTTTGATTTCCTTGTTGTGAATTTTATATATAATATATATATGCAAATATCATACACACACACATATATATATACACATACATTTATACATAATGCACATAACAGGAAATGCATATTATCTCATTTGAGATTCTAACCAGCCCTGCAAAAGAGTAATGAAAATCTCAATATGATTTTATAAGCTCAAATATTAAGTGATTTGCCCAGGGTCACCTAACTAGTAAGTGGTTGACTTAAAGTTGAAACCCTAGTCTTCTGAGAGCAAAAAGTGTTTTTCTCATAAACCAGAGTTGATTCATTTAGTTGTGTTCTTTTTATCCAAACATATTCCTAAGGCATGTGTGGAAGGTAGACTTATTTCGTACTCCAGGCAGGGAATTTTTGCACTTGAGAGCCTGAAATGATACCCTTTCAAGTGAAGACTAGAACCCCAGAGGATCTGGGGCACAGGACTATAATGGAATGAAGATAATGTACAGGAAGAGAGTCTGAGTCATAGCTGGCAGTCCCCTTCACCCTTTAATGACAGTAGTATTTCTTTATACTATGATTATTCTAGAGTTGTTTGTTAGTGGTTAATGTCAGTGATTACATTCCAGAAACAAGTGGAAATTTAGAATTTGAGCAAACTTCTAGAAATAATTTGGGGAATGAGTAGCCATTCTGAGTAAGGTAGCAGGGTAGAACACTGTTAGGCCATTGTGGAGAAATAAAGAAGTAAAGATGTCTTTTTCCTACCATGACAACATTTATTTTGCATATGACTTGGTATCAGTGCTCTTTAGAGTTTATACACTTATTCCAATGATTCTGAGAAATCTTTGAAATCTCTTCAGCCTATGAAACATACTATTTTAAAGATTATTCTTTTTTTAATTTTAATTATTTATTTGTTTTTAGTTTTCAACATTCCCTTCTATAAGATTTTGTGTTCTAAATTTTCTCTCCCTCCCTGTTCTACCCTCTGTAATCTGATATAGGGAATACAGGTACAATTTTATTAAGCATATTTCCACATTAGTGATGTTGCAAAGAAGAATTTGAACCAAAGGGAATAACCAGCAGAAAGAAGAAACCAAAAATAAAGAGAAAGTATGCTTTGATGTGCATTCAGACTCCATCGTTCTTTTTCAGGATGTGGATAGCATTTTCCATTATGAGTTTTTTGGAACTGTCTTAAGTTCTTATATTGCTGAGAAGAGTTGTCTATCAAAGTTGGTCATGGCACAATGCTGTTATTACTGTGTATAATGTTCTCTTGGTTCACCTAATTTCACTCAGCGTCAATTCCTGTATTTTTTAAAGATGTTTTTATTTTTAGTTTTTAGCATTCATTTCTACATCATTTTGAGTTCCAAATTTCTCTCCATCTTTCTCCTCCCCCACCCTGAGATGGCACACCATCTGCTTACCCCTTACTCCAGTCTGCCTTCCCTTTTATCATTCCCCCATCATCCCCCTTATTTCTTGAATGACAAGATAGATTTCTGTACCGCATTGCCTGTATATCTTATTACCCAGTTGCAAGGAAAAACAATTTTTAATATTTGTTTTTGAAGATTGACTTCCAAATTCTCTCCCCTCTTCCCTCCTCACATACCCTCAGTGAGAAGGCAAGCAATTCAATATTGGTTATACATGTGTCATCATGCAAAATGCCTACATAATAGTCATGTTGTGAAAGACTGACTATATTTCCCTCCATCTTATCCCACCCCACAATTATTCAACTTCCTCCTTTGACTCTGTCCCTTTTCTAAAGTATTTACTGGTTTCCAAAGTGTTTGCTTCTGACAACCCGTAATCTGCCATCCCTTCTATCATTCCCCCCCCCACCTTCTCCCCTACTTTTCTTTAGGGTAAGATATCCAATTGTATGTGTATATTATTCCCTTTTTAAGCCAAATCCAATGTGATTAAGGTTCATTCATTCTATCTCCCTCCTCTTCCCCTCAATTGTAAAATCTTTTTCTCACCTCTTTGAGGTGAGATCATTTACCCCATTCTATCTCTCCCTTTCTCCTTCTCCCAATATATTCCTCTCTCACCCATTAATTTTAATTTTTAGATATCATCTCTCCATATTCAACTCACCCTTTGCCATCTATCTACCCATCTATCTATCTATCTATCTATCTATCTATCTATCTATCTATCTATCTATCTATCTATCTACCTATCTATCTATCTGTCTATTTATCTATTTCCTCCAACTACACTAAAACTGAGAGAGGTCTCATGAGTTACAAATACTGTCTTTCTATATAGAAATGTAAACAATTCAGCATTAATAAGTCTCTTATAATTTATCTTTCTAATTTACCTTTTCATGTTTCTCTTGATTCTTTTATTTGCAAGTCAAATTTTCTATTCAGATGTGGTCTTTTCATCATGAATACTTGAAAGTCCTCTATTTCTTTGAATGTCCATTTATGCCCCTGAAGAATTATACTCAGTTTTACTGTGGAGGTTTTAATCTTAGTTTTATGTTGGTTCTTGGTTTTAACCCTAGCGTCTCTGACTTCTCGATATCATATTCCAATACCTCTGATCCCTTAATGTATCAGCTCCTAGATCTTGCAGTGTCTGAATTGCATGTCCATAACACCTGAATTTTTTCTTTCCAGCTGCATGCAATATTTTTTCCTTAACCTGGAAACCTGGAATTTGTCTACAATATTTCTAGGAGTTTTCCTGTTAGGATCTCTTTCTATAGGTGATCAGTGGATTATTTCCATGTCTATTTTACCCTCTGGCTCTAGAATATCAAAATAGTTTTCCTTGATAATTTCTTGAGAGATGATATACAGGTTCTTTTTTTTTTTTATCATGGCTTTCATGTAGTCTAATAATTTATAAATTATCTCCTCTGGGTCTGTTTTTAAGGTCCCTGGTTTTTCCAGTGAGATATTTCACATTGTCTTCTATTTTTTCACACTTTTGGTTATGTTTTATAGTTTCTTGATTTCTTATAAGGTTATTTGCTTTCATTTCCTCCATTCTAAATTCGAAGTAATTATTTTCTTCAGTGAGCTTTTGGAGCTCGTTTTGAATTTGACCAATTCTGCTTTTTAAGGAATTCTCTTCATTGGCTTCTTCATCTTCTTTTGCCAGTTGAGTTAATTTTTTTAAAGTCTCATTTTCTTCAGTATTGTAGGGGGAATCTCCTTTTGCACGCAGTTGATTCAATGCTCATGATTTTCTTGAATCACTCTCATTTCTCTTCCCACTTTTGCTTCTGCTTCTCTTACTTGATATTCAAAATCTTTTTTCAGCTCCTCCATGGCTTGTGACCAATTCATATTCCTTTTGGAGGCTTTTGATGTAGGGGCTTTACCTCTGCTGTACTCCCCTCTTTGTATGCCTCCATACTCCTTGTAATCAAAATAAGACTCGATAGTTTGAATTCTTTTATGAGGTGTACTCATCTTCCAGATAAAAACTTGAATTTCTAGCTCTTTGTCAATATAGAACTCTGCTTCCAGTGAGGGGTGGGGTTATTGTCAGGTTTTTCTGAAGTCCACCTGCTCATCATTTCTTATGTAACAATAACATTGCATTACATTCATATACCCCAACTTGTTCAGCCATTCCCCATCTGATGGGCATCCCTTCAACTTCTAATTCCTTGCCACGAAAAAAAAGCTTTTATAAATATTGTTGTACACCTGGATACTTTTCCCTTTTTCATGATCTCTTTGGGATACAGACCTAAAAGTGGTATTGCTGGGTCAAAACATGTGCAGTTTTAAAGCCCTTTGAGCATAGTTCCAAGATATTCTCCAGAATGGTTTGATTAGTTCAAAACTCACCTAACAATAGATTAATGCTCCAATTTTCCCAAATCTTCTCCAACATTTATCATGTTCCTGTTTTGTCATGTTACCTAATCTGATACGTGTCATGTGGTACTTTATAGTTGGTTTAATTTGCATTTTTCTGATCATATGACTATAGATGACTTTAATTTCTTCATCTAAAAAATGCCTGTTCATATCCTTTGACCATTCTTATAGATTTGACTCATTTATATATTGAGAAATAAGGCCTTTATAAAAAACACTGACTGTAAAAATTGTTTTGAAACATACTTTTGAAAGTCCATAATGAGGTTAAATATTCAGTCTTTTGGGTGCATTCACTGTGAGACTCTCTCTCAATCCATTTCTTCATCTTCCCAATCCAGGCTCAGACTCAGCAGTAATATAACAATGGAAAATTAGACCAGCACCTATGAGTTCCTCCTCTTGGCCTTCTCCAATCATCAAGAACTCCTTTTTCCACTATTTCTAGCTCTATACCTGGCAGCTCTCCTGGGGAACCTGTTGATCCTTGTTGCTGTTGTCTCAGACTCACACCTGCATACACCTATGTATGTGCTCCTGGTCAACCTGTCCCTGGCAGATCTCTGCTTCACCTCCACTACTCTGCCCAGGCTCCTGTATGCTCTGCAGACAGGGGACCAGACCATTACCCAGTCAGCCTGCCTGTCCCAAGTTTTTTTCTTGCTTTTGGCAGGCAATGTGGACAGCTATGTGTTAGCTGCCATGGCATGGGACCGATTTGTAGCCATATGCAAACCACTGCACTATGCTACTATGGTGACCCTGCCACGATGTATGGTGCTCCTGGGGGCTGTGTGGGCAGGCACAGGCCTGCATTCTCTGCTCCACACAGCTCTCCTTGCTCGGCTCACCTTCTGTAGCAATCATGTGCTCCCATATTTCTTCTGTGATGTCCATCCTTTACTACATCTTGCCTGCTCTGACACTTCCCTCAACTACCTTGTAGCTATAGTTGAGGGTGGCACTGTAATCATTGTTCCTGCTGTTTGCATTATGGCCTCTTATGTCTTCATTGGAGTAACTGTTTGTCAGATTCGAGCCCCTGGGGGTTTGCACAAGGCGTTTTCCACTTGTGGATCCCATCTAACAGTAGTTCTTCTTTTTTATGGGACTGTACTGGCGGTCTACCTGAAGCCCCCAAGTCATGCTGAGGGCCAAATGGAAGACCAAGATCTTGTTGCCACAGTCATGTTTGCTGTGGTGGCTCCAACACTAAATCCCTATATCTATAGTTTGCAGAACAGAGAAATCAAAGCAGCCCTGGCAAAGGTGTTTATGGAGAGTTAGGTTTAGGTTTGTCATGAGTAAATGCCCAACATAGGATACCTGATGTAGCTTTTATCTCTCATACATTTGTTTCCTCAGTGGTCAACCAATTGACTTACACAGACATAAGCACATACTCAGATCAGGCATTTTTATGCAATGGAAGCAATTATATTTCAGACATTGGGACAAAGGGACCATCACTATCTAGAACCATAATTGGAGGTATGGAGTACAATAACAAAATTCAGCTTCTGCTGTCCCCCTCAAAGATATTTCAATTTTGAGTGCCTATTCCTTACTTTGAATTTGATACACTTCTTGGCTTCAATTCTCTCTCCAACTTGGCAAGAAGGTTGTCTCATCTTCATATTTGCTTCTACTTCAGCCTGAAGTGATTTTGTGTAGGAATGAACTGTATGACCTCTCTAGAGGCAGAAAGCATCATGCCAAATTTCTACCTGATATAAAAATTTCTCATCAGAATGATAATTATGTGTCACCCACTAAGCATCTCCATGCTGAATTACAATGAGAGATTTTTGATATTTAGATCTTGACAATCCTTCCTAAGACTTGCAATTATTTATACTACTTTATCTCTCAATAGTAAATCAGTAGCATGCATACATACAGACTCAGACTGGGCATTTTCATGCATACAAGCCAATTTATTTCTGCCTGGAAGAGTTTAGTAGAGGAATGCTGAAGGTTCTCAAATAAAAAATTGAGTCATGATCTCTTTCATTGTTCTCATCCTCACTATTACAGCTTCTACTACCCCAATTGAAATAGTTTCCCAGACATTGAATGGCTAAGATAATATGTAGTCTACAATGATACATTGGATGTTAAAAGTATAGAACATCAAAGGTTAAAGAGACTGAGATGTTAACTTGTCTAAACCTAGCATCTGCTTACACTCTGCCTTCTCAAGTGTTCAAGGAAATGGAAATGTTTTCTCTGGACTTAAACTTTTTCTCCAAGAGTAGAACTGGGGCAGCCTAACCAGTGATCTTTAACTCTCCAAAAAGCAAACCTTTAGGAAAAGAGAAACAAAATCAGAACTTCACATTTATTGTCCCCCCTCTATTTTTGATAATAGTTGGTACATGGACTGGACCTCTCATTTAATTGGTATCAGAAACTCTATGAATAAAGACACTCCCTCTACCAATGCAGGCTGGCAACTTCTCTGCAGCTTAATATTTTTTATTTTATTTTATTTGTTTTCATTGTTCTAAAATCACTTCCATATAACTTAGATTTCCCCCCTCCCTCTGCTTTTTCCCCCCTCTCTCCTCCTCACTCTCAGAGATGGCATACAATTTTATATAGGTTCCATACATACATTGCTATTAAATACATTTTCACCTTTGTCAGGTTGCATAGAAGAATTAAAATGAATGGGAGAAGTCATAAAACGAACCAAACCGTAATACAAAAGAAAATGATCTGCTACATTCTGTGATTGAATTCCATAGTTCTTTCTTTGGATATGGAAGGCATTTTGCCTTAAGAGACCATTGGGAATTTTTTGAGTCCTTGCATTACAATGGAGTTCTAAGTCTACCAGAAAAAATCCTCACACGCTGGATGTTGCAGTGAACAAAGTTCTCCTGGTTCTGCTTTGTTCACTCAGCATCCGTTCGTATACATCTTTCCAGGCCTCTCTGAAGTCCTCCTGTACATCATTTCTTATAGCACAATAATATTCAATTACATTCGTATGCCACAGTATATTCAGCCATTCCCCAAATGATGGGCCCTTGATTTCCAGTTTTTGGCCATCACAAAGAGAGCTGCTATAATTATTTTTGTACGTATAGGACCTTTTCCCATTTTTATCATCTCTTGGGGATACAGTCTTAGAAACAGTATTGCTGGGTCAAAGGGTATGCATATTTTTGTACACCTTTAGGCATAGTTCCAAATTGTTCTCCGAAATGGCTGGATCACTTCACAGCTCCATCAACCATGAATTAGTGTTCTAGCTCTTCCACATCTGCCACATTTATCATCATCTTGTTTTGTCATGTTAGCCAATGTAATAGGTGTGATGTGGTATTTCAGAGTTGTTTTGATTTGCATCTCTCTAATCAATAGTGATTTAGAGCATTTTGTCTGTGACCATAGATAGCCTTAATATCTTCCTCTGAAAACTGCTTGTTCATATTCTTTGACCATTCATAAATTAGGAAATGACTTCTATTCTCCATTTGACTCAGCTCTCCATATATTTTAGAAATGAGGCCTTTATCACAGACAGTAGCTAAAAATTTCTTTCCTAGTCTTCTGCATCCCTCAGAATCTTGATTGTATTGGGTTTGGTTGTGCAAAAACTTTTCAATTTAATGTAATCAAAATTATTCATTTTGCACTTTATAATGCTTTCTCTTTTTTTAGTAAAAAATTCTTCCCTTCTCCATAAAGCTGATAAATACACCATTCCTTGTTCCACTAAGTTGTTTATTGTATCAATTTAATACCTAGATCATGCACCCATTTGTACTTTATTCTTGCATACAATGTCCAGCATTGGTCTATGCCTAGTTTCTGCCACACTGTCATCCAGTTTTCCCAGCAATTTTTGTAGACAGGGAGTTTTTATCCCAGAACCTGGGGTCCTTGGGTTTATCAAAGAGTAGCTTGCTAGATTCATTTTCTATTGTGTCTTGAGTACCTAACTTATTCCACTGGTGTACTCTTCTGTTCTTAGCCAGTACCAAGTGGTTTTGATAATTTCTGCTTTATAATACAATTTGAAATCTGGTAGAGCTAGTCCACCTTCCCTAACATTTCCTTTCATTAGTTCCCTTTAAATTCTAGACATTTCGTTCTTCTAGATGAATTTTGATATTATTTTTTTGTACCTGTGCAAACTTAAAATAATTTATTAAATAAATAATGTGATTCTTATGACACTGAATAAGCAAATTACTTTAGGCAGAATTCTCACCTTTATTATATTGGCTTGGTCCACCCACGAGTAACTGATGTTTTTCCACTTGCTTAGATTGGCTTTATTTGTGCAAGAAGCGTTTTGTAATTCTGCTCATAAAATCCCCGGGTTTGTTTTGGCAGGAAGACTCCCAAAGTTTTTATAGTGTCTACCATAGCTTTAAATAGGATTTCTCTTCCTGTCTCCTGCTGTTGAGTTATGTTAGTAATATACAGAAATGCAGAAGATTTGTGTGGGTTTATTTTATAACCTGCAACTTTGTCAGATTTGCTTATTACTTCAAGTAGTTTTTTACTTGATTCTAAGGGATTCTCTAAGTACATCATCATATCATCTGCAAACAGTGATATTTTATTTTCTTTTTTGCCTGTTCTAATTCCTTCAGTTTCTTTATCCTCTCTAATTGCTACAGCTAACATTTCTAGTACTGTATTGAATAATAATGGTGATAATGGACATGCTTGTTTCACCGCTGATCTTATTGGAAATGCATTTTGCTTATCCCCATTGCATATAATGCTTGCTGAAGGTTTTAGGTAGATACTGCTTATTATTTTATGGAAAGTTCCTTTTATTCCTATGTTCTCTTATATTTTCAATAGGAATTGGTGTTGTATTTAGTCAAAAGCTTTTACTGCATCTACTGAAATAATGATAAGCTTTCTGTTAGCTTTGTTGCTGATATGATGAATTATGTTTTCACAGTTTTGAACTGGTCATGCATTCCTGGTATAAATCCTACCTGATCATAATGTATTATTCTCAAGATAAATTGTATTCTTTTTCCTAAAATCTTATTTTTAAATCTTTGCATCTACATTCATTAGAGAAATTGTTCTGTCATTTTCTTTCTGTGGTTTGGCTCTTCCTGGTTTAGGTATCAAAGCCATATGTGTATCATAAAAAGAATTTGGGAAGACTGCTTCCCCAATTTTTGCAGTAGTCTATATAGTATTGGAATTAACTGTTCTTTAAGTGTTGGACAGAAATCACTTGTGAATCCATCTGGGTATGGAGATTATTTCCTAGGGAGTTCATTGATGGATGTTCAATTTCTTTCTAAGAGACTGAGTTAAGTTTTCAGCTTCTTCTTCTGTTAATCTGGGCAATTTATATCTTTTAAAATAATTATCCATCTCATTTAGATTGTCGAATTTATGGGCATATAGTTGGGCAAAGTAATTTCTTATTATTGTTTCAATTTCCTCCTCATTGGAAGTGAGGTCACTCTTTTCATTTTTGACATTGGTAATTTGGTTTTCTTCTTTCTTTTTTTAAATCAAATTGACAAATGTTTATCCATTTTATTGTTTTTTTCATAAAACCAGCTCAGCTTTATTTATTAGTTCAATAGTTCTCTGAATTTCAATTTTATTAATCTCTCCATTGGTTTTCAGTATTTCTAAATTGGTATTTACTTGAAGATTTTCGATTTGTTCTTTTCTGAGCTTTTTCAGTTGCTTGCCAGATTCATTGATCTCCTCTTTCTCTATTTTATTCATGTAGGCATTCAAAGATGTAAAACTTCCCCTAAGAACTGCTTTTGCAGTATCCCATAAAATTTAGGAGGTTATCTCATTCTTGTCATTCTTTTGAATGAAGCTGATGATTGTTTCTATAATTTGCTGTTCAACCCACTCATTCTTTAGGATTAGATTGTTTAGTTTCCAGTTAGTTTTTGGTTTCTATTTCCATGGCCTTTAATTACATGTAAGTTTTATTGAGTTATGATCGGAGAAGGATGCATTGACTATCTTTGCCATTCTGCACAGGATTGTAAGGTTTTTATGGCCTAGTCCATGATCCATTCTTGTATATGTGCCATGTTCCACTGAGAAAAAGGTATATTCCTTTCTATCCCCTTTCAGTTTTCTCCAAATATCTATCATATCTACAATATGCAGAGTTTTATTCACCTCCTTAACTTCTTTCTTGTTTATTTTGAGGTTAGATTTGTGAAGTTCAGAGAGGAATAGGTTGAGGTTCCTCACTAGTATAGTTTTGCTGTCTATGTCTTCCTAGAACTCTCAACTTCTCCTGAAAGAATTTGGATGCTATACCACTTGGAGCACGTATGTTTAGTAATGAAATTGCTTCATTGTCCGTGGTGCCTTTTATCAGGATATAATTTCCTTCCTTATCTCTTGATTAGATCTATTTCTACTTTTGCTTTGTCTGAAATTAGGATTGCTACCCCTGCTGTTTTATATCAGCTGATGCACAAAATATTCTGCCCCAACCTTTTACCTGTGTGTATGCCCTTGTTTCAAATGTGTTTCTTGTAAACAAACTATTGTTGAATTATGGTTTTTAATCCATTCTGCTACCTGCCTCCATTTGATGGGAGAGTTTATCCCATTCCCTTTCAGAGTTATGACTACTATCTGTCTTTGCCTCCATCCTCTTTTCCCCCATTTATGGTTTTAGTTCTCCCTTCTCCTTTACCCTCCATAATAGAGGTTTCGTTTTTGACCACCTCCTCTCCTACTCTTTCCTCCCTTCTTTCAGCCACCCACCCTTTTACTCCCATTTTCTCTTATTCCTTCTTCCCTCCCTTTTAGCTTTCCCTCCATTTTCTTTCCCCTTTCTCCTCCTACTGCCTATAGAACTAGTTAGATTCCTATACTTAACTGAGTTTTTTTTTTTTTCATTATCGTTCTGTACTGGTCCACTTCAGCCACAGCAAGAGGGACTCTCCCTTTGCAATTTTCCCAGCCTCACAGGCTAAGAGACTATTTACCCCTTGTCTGATCCCATTGTTCTGGAAATTTTCCTGTGGAAATATTCTCTCACTTTTTCAACATAAACAAGGGGAGGAGGAGAGCATTTACAGACCACTTAGCCATCTGGTCTCCCACATATAGGCTTCCTTCTTTAGTAAGAGTTAGCCCTAACAGCTAAGCCAAACTAACATAGATACCCAATTTCACTACATAAGCATCATATGTTTTATGCCATTTTTTTTTTTTGTAAAAATGTTACAATTGACCATTAAAAAACTCTTTAAAACTTTTTTGCCTGTATTGGCATATTACATGACATTCATGGAAGCTTTGATTACTCACCTTCTCCCCTTGCTCCTATCATTCTTTGTTAGGTTGAGGGACCATACTCCCAGTACTACAGCACTCTAAACAACCATGGAAGTCATTTTTTGAAAATACACTGACATTGTGCATGTTCTGAGAATTCTAGGCTTGTGACTGAAAATGTGTATTCATATACCATTGTGAATGGATTTATGCTTTATTTGTGTTTTTTTAGAAAATATTAATGTGCTTCTTTTTAGTTTACAACATTTACTTCCGTGAGATTTTGAGTTCCAAATTTTCTCTCCTTCCCCTCTCCCCTCCATAAGACGGCATGGATTCTGATAGGGCTTCTATGTATACATTCATATTAAACATATTTTCACATTAGTAATGTTGTAATGAAGAACTAAAATCAATGTGAGGAACCGTGAGAAAATAGAAACACAGACAAAGAGAAGAAAAAATATGCTTGAATCTTTATTTTGACTCCATAGTTCTTTCTCTGGATGTGGAGAGCATTTTCATCCTGATTTTTTTTTTTGAGTTGTTTTACATATATGTTTTGCTAAAAAGAGCTAAGTCTGTCAAAGTTAGTCATCACAGAATGTGGCTGAAAGTGTGTATAATGTTCTCCTGGTTCTACTCACTTCACTTAGCATCAGTTCATGTAAATGCAGGTTTTTCTGAAGTCTACCTGCTCAGCATTTCTTATGAAACAATAGTAATCCATTAAATTCCTGTACCACAACTTGCTCAGTCATTCCCCAGTTGTATCAGTAAGCACCAGTTCATACACAGGGAAGCCTGATATCACAGGTTTTTAGATCTGCGTTATAAAAGCAAAGCAACTTTCAAAGGGCTAGCAATCAGTTTAATCAAGCACAGGAATCAGAGAAAATCAAAATCAAAATTTCAGAGAAATCAAAAATAAATCAACAGACAGTGCTTCCAAACTGCCTGACCATTACATATGTACACAGTTACTTGAAAGGGAAGCATCAACTTCTGGGTTTGAGCAGGGGTGGGAGGGGGAGCTCCTTAAAAGCTTTTCAGAGTCTCTCTGGCCAAAGAAACACCTCCAGTCAGTAAACCCCAAAGTAAAACCTCACCCACAGAGTATTTATACACTTTTTAGAGCCAGAGAGCATAATCTTCTGACTCAGTGCCTCAAAAGAAAGAAAGATACTTGGGACTCTCCTACAAAACAACTCAGCTAATCAAGCTTCCTGCCATGTACAGGCCCATCAATGGGGTGAGAAGGATCCTTCCTAATCACATTATTCAATGAGAGGCATTTATAGTAAAACAAAAACAACAAAAGATCTTAATCTGAATCACAACAAAGAAAGCAGCTATGAAAACTTTTGGACATCTGTTTCCTTTCCCCTGTTTTATAATCTCTTTCCAATACATATCAAGAAGTGATATTACTGGATCAAAGGGTATGTACAGTTTTATAGGCCTTTGGGCATAGTTCCAAATTGCTCTCCAGAATGGTTGACTCACTTCACAACTCCACTAACAATACATTATTGTTCTAATTTTCCCACATCTCCAACATTTATCATTTTCCTGTTTTGTCATGTTAGCCAATCTGATTGGTGTGAGGAGATACCTCAGATTTTTTTGATTTGTATTTCTTTACTCAATAGTGATTTAGAGTATTTTTTTTTTTCAAATGACTACGGAGAACTCTAATTTGCTCATCTGAAAATTGCCTGGTCATATCTTTTGACCATTTCTCAATTGGGGAATGACATATTCTTAAAAATTTGACTAATTTTTCTTTATAGTTTACAAATGAGTCTTTTATCAGAGACAATGGTTGTAAAACTTCTTTCTCAGTTTTCTGCTTCCCTCCTGTTCTTGACTGCATTAACTTTGTGCAAAAATTTTTGAATTCAATGTAATCAAAATTATCAATTCTACATTTCATAATTTTCTCTATCACTTGTTTAGTCATAAATTCTTCTGTTCTCCTTAAATCTGACAGGTAAATGATTCCTACCTCTCCTACTTTGCTTAGAGTATCAAACTTTATGCCTAAATTGTGTACCCATTTTGATTTTATCATGGTATACAGTGTAAAATGTTGTTCTATACCTAGTTTCTATCATACTATTTTCCCATTTTTCCAGCAGTTTTTTATTAAATAACGAGTTCTTATCCCCCAAGTTGGAGTCTTTGGGTTTATCAGCCAGTAGATTACTATAGTCATTGACTACTATGTCTTGTGTACCTAACCTATTCCAATAATCTCCCATTCCATTTCTTAGCCAGTATCACATAGTTTTAATGATTTCTGCTTTATGATCCAGTTTTAGATCTGCAATAATAGACCACATTCCCTTGCGTCTTTTCATTAATTCGCTTGATGTTTTAGAGTACTGTTTTTCAGATGAATTTTGTTATTTTCTCTACCTCTGTGTAATAATTGTTTTGGTAATTTGATTGGTACAGCACTGAATAAGTAAATTACTTTAGGTAGAATGCTTATTTTTATTATATTAGCTCAGCCTACTCAAAGGCAAGATTTTTCTAATTTTTCTGAGTTTTAGACCTTACTTTATTTGTATGAAAAGTGTTTTGTAACTGTGTTCATATGTTTCCTGGGTTTGTCTAGGCAGGTGAACTCCCAAATGTTTTATAACTTCTTCTGCAATTTTAAATAGAAGTTCTCTTTCTATGTCTTGATATTGGGCTTTTTTAGTAATATGAAGAAACACTGATTATTCATGTGGGTTCATTGTGTATTCTCCAATTTTTGCTAACGTTAGTTATTTTGTCAAGTAATTTTTTACTTCATTCTCTAGGATTCTCCAGGTATATGATCATATCATCTGCAAAAAGTGATAGCTTTGTTTCTTCTTTGCGTGTTATAATTCTTACACTTTCTGGTGCTTCTTTGTTGCTAAAACTAACATTTCTAGTAAAATACTGAATAACAAGGGTGATAATGGACATCCTTGTTTCATCCCAAAATTACTGGAAAAGCTTCTACTCCATCCCCTTTCATAAAAATGATTGATTTGAGATAGATGGTACTCATCATTTTAGGGAATATTGCATTTGTTCCTATAATCTGTAGTGTTTTTAAGAGGAATAGGTGTTGTATTTTGCCAAAAGTTTTTCTGCACCTATTGAGATAATCATTTGATTTTTGTTAATTCTGTTCTTGATATGCTCAGTTATCCTGATAGTTTTCCTAATATTGAGCCAGCATTGCATTCTCGGTATAAATCCTATGTGGTTGTAGTATAATATGCTCAAGATAAGTGACTGTAATCTCTTTGCTAGCATTTTATTGGAATTTTTTCCATCTATATTAATAATGGAAATTGATTTATAATTTTCTTTCTCTGTTTTGCGTCTTCCTGGTTTAGATATTCGCACCATATTTGTATCACAAAAAGAATTAGGTAGGAGTCGTTCTTTGCCTATTTTCCCAAATATTTTAATGGTATTGGAATTAGTTGTTCATAAATACTTGATAGAAATCACTAACAAATCCACTTTGCCCTCCTTGTTTTTTCTAAAACAGTTGTTCACTGAGGTTTGTTGAATTTCTTTTTCTGAAATAGTCAGTTAAATACTTTGTTTCATCTTCTGTGAACCTGAAAAATTTTAATTTTGAAAATATTCATCCATTTCTCTAAGATTGTCAAACTTATTGACAAAGAGTTGGGCAAAATAGCTCCTCTTTATTGTTTTGATTTTTGCTTCATTAGTGGTCAATTCATATTTTTCACTTTTGATGCTGGTAATTTGGATTTCTTCTTTCTTTTTTAGTCAAATTAAACAAAGGTTTACCTATTTTATTGTTTTTCCATATCACCAGATGCTAGTTTTATTTATTAATTCAGTTGTGTTCTTGATTTCTATTTTATTAGTCTTTCTGTTGGTTTCCAGAATTTCTAATTTGGTATTTAATTGGGGATTTTTAATTTGTTCTTCTTCTAACTCTTCTAATTGCCTGCTCAATTCACTGATCTTCTCTTTCTCTATTTTACTCATATATGCATTTAGATATATAAAAATTTTCCCCTAAGATGCGTTTTTGCTGTGTCCCATAAGTTTTGGTATGTTTTGACATTAATGTCACATTCTCTTCGATGAAGTTATTAATTGTTTCTATGATTTGTGGTTTGACTCACTCACTCTTGGATTAGATTATTTTGTTTTGAATTAATCCTTAGTCTGTGTTTTCGTGGCCCTTCATTACATGTAATTTTTATTGCATCATCATCTGAAAAGGAGTAAAAGAGTATAATGTTCTGAACATAATACTTTGCATAATGAAGTCTAATAATGCATTCATTTTATTGACTGAGTTTAACATTCCCTCAGATTTCTTACTATCTTTCACATGAATTTTTAGTACTATTTTGAAAATTTTACTGATTTTTTTTTGTTTTTACATTGCAATGACTAAATTTCTCCTACTTTTTCAGGAAACTCTTGAATAAAGAAAAATAATTACTACAGGACCCAAACCTTCATGAGTCATTGTGAATTTCAAGTAAGATGTGGTGTGTATAGAACTGAGCAGAATCTGGACCACATAATAGGTCCTTATTAATTCTCGCTTCCTTCCTTTTTTCTCTCTCTCTTCCTTTCCAGAAATATTTCTAATAAGGGAAAGCTACAATAGGGATGAAATTCATTTTCATAAACTAGAAAACCTATACAAATTTTCTAAAAATGCAATATGCAATTGGGATGGAGTTTAGTTATGGCTTCCTTGGAAATTATTTTCTTGGCAAATTCTCTAGGTCACCATCAGGTGCCAATTTGTCCAAAGAGAAAGCTAGTATCTGTCATAGGCAGGATTTGCACCCAATAGTAAAGAGTTTAAGACCAAGCAATGACCTGTGATGTCATCCATTCCTTTCTTAATAAGAAATTAATAATGCATGTATTAATTTCATTCCAAGTTTGTTTGTGCTTGTGTGTGTGTGTGTGTGTGTGTGTGTGTGTAGGCATCTATGCACTAACTTGCATTTTTCATGGTTTACAAATTGAAGCAACATAGTTTAGAAGACAGACAATCTTTCTTATGGTTAAGACAACTTGAGTGTAGCCATATTTGCCCATGTAAATCATACACCTCATTTAATTTTGCATTACCTCAGGTCACACTCTAAGAATATAGATGACAGAACACAGGCCCATCTGCATTGGTAGAAGGAGCCCCCATTCCAGAGATCCCTTTTGATGTTTTCAGTTGTATCCAACTTTTTGTATCTCATTTGAGGTTTTCTTGGCAAATATACTGGAGGTATTTGTCATTTCCTACTCCATCTTATTTCACAGATGAGGAAACTGAGGGGAACAGAGTTGAGTGACTTGTCCATGGTTATATAGCTACAAAGTGTCTGAAGATGGATTTGAACTCAGATCTTCCTAATTCCAGAGCAGGAGCTCTACCACTGTACCACTAGCTGTCCACAATCTTAGGCTGCATTGAGAACTGTATATTTTATTGACTTGTTCCAGTTATGTTTGACTCTTCATGACCTCTTTTGGGACTTCCTTGGCAAAGACACCAGAATGGTTTGCCATTTCCTTTTCCAGCTCATTTGACAGATGCATAAACTGAGACCAAAAGTGTTAAAGGACTTGCTCAGGGTCACACAACTTGTAAGTGTCTGAGGCCAGATTTGAACAAAGGAAGATTTATGATTTTTGACTCCAGATCTGGCATTCTATCCACTGTGTCACATAATGGAAGTAGAATTTTTTGATAACTTAATTTGATGACTACCCAAACAATTCATGGTCTTGGGTGAGATCTTCCTAACATCACCTTTTCATATGAATCCCACCAGAATCTGTTTCTTCCATGTTGTCTCTTTCCTGTGTTTCATCCCGTCACAGCCTGAGAGAATAATAAACTATTATCAGGGACATTTTAGTATCCCAGATTTAGAATTCAATTAAATTTGACAGATATGTATTAATTTATTATTCTTAAAAAAGTTACCATACAGAACATCTTGTCCAAGTTCCCATTCAGAATTACAATTTATTCCATTTCTAATTAATGGTCAAATAATTTCTCCTAGAACACTTCAAGTGATAGGGAGATCTGCACCTCCCAAAAGAGTCCATTTCATTGGTAAAACATTTCTAATACTTGTAGATATCTTCATCAAACAAGGTCAGAATATCTCTTTTAATTATTGAACCTAAGTATTCCTTCTGCAGAAACAGAAGTCATTTATGCGACCTTCACCATGTGCAATCCTTCACCTGTCCTGGGAATCTACATGATTTTCAGGAACTGAAGTCATGGGGCCCCAATCCCTAGCAGAGGAAACTCGTCTTAACAGAAATCCCTCAGTAATAATAATGAAGACCCTCACTGATGTGTGATTACATGGAACCTCAAAGCTTTTACCTTTGTTTTTCTTTTCTTCAGGGTCCTCCAGAATAAATTGCTTTTCTCTGAAAAAAAAAGTCTTAAATGGTTATGTTTTCTTACTTTGGGATGTTTAAAGGGGAAAGAAAGATGCAAGTTTAGTAAATCTCAAAAAGTGAAACTTGTACTTGTTCATTGATTGATATAACCCTTGAGTTAATTGGTCTTTTCTAATGTAATCAGAGACTGTCTTTCTGCTTGGATTCTTATTCCTAACATTCAGCAGAGTTTCTGGCATATATTAAGTGCTTAATAAATGCTTCTTGACTTGATATAATTATACTTCAGAGTAAATCAGTAAAAGGATTTTTTCCCTATATGCTGTTGCAAGACAAGGCAGGGAGAAATTCCAATTGGCAGAAAGAGACCTTTGTCTCAACAGGAAAAATGGATTTCTGAATATGAGCCATTTTCCATGCAATGCATAGTATAAGGAAAATACATGATCACGCTAGATTCACAACCAGACAGCCACTGGACTTGGAGGTCTTTCTTTTCTACTTCAGGGGAAAGGAGACAGATTTACTCTTTTAGTCATCGACTTGAGATCCAAGAGACACTGCATTTTATTTTACTTTTCCTTGGCCTTTGTCAAAGGAAAGTAAAACATAGGTATTAGATGTGACTGCTCATTGCCAATTTTAGTGTGAGCCTTTTTCAAAAAGGCCTTTTTTTATGTCCAAAAAAGGAAAATACAATACCCTTCTCACCAGCCCCATAGCTAAATCCATCATTTACTGTAACAGTGGTGATGAACTTGTGCATAGAAATGGATCACAAATTAACATTATCTCCGCTGTAATGTAGTTTTATTTATTTGTTACCCATTTCTAAATTGAATTTAATCTTGTCCAACCTACACTCCAGAACCGGTGCTGGCTCCATCAGGCCCATGAGTTGCATGTTTGATTCCTCTGCTCTATGATAAGTGTCTTAGAGATACAAGTGAACTGCTGTCTTCATTCCCTTCACTTTTCACTTTAAAGTTCTCTTGATCAGATTTATCTGTGATTATGAATATGTGATTTTGATAGCCCTTGGCAAAGGGGCTTGATACCAAGGTCAAGAATTCAGCATTCCTAAACCTTTATCAGCAGCCCAGATACAAACCCTATTCTAAAAGGTCACCCTTTTTTCTGGTTGTGTATTTCTCTAGGCACGTTTTCTATTCAGAAGCCTCTTCTCTTATGAGTAAATACAATAAAAATACCATTGTACCCTCAAGTGGTTCAGTTTCTTGTCTGAAGCATCCCATGTCTTATCAAAGCTTTCTAGGCATCCTAAGGCTCTGTACACATCCATTTTGTATATATCAGTATATGTGCATTTTGTCACCTCCAAGAGAATGTAACTCCATTCAGAACAGGGTTTTCTTCATCGCTTTCTTATCTGTCATGTAGTAGTTTTTTATTAAGTGTTGAATTGTAGAGTAAATTTTTTAAAATTTGACACTTCAATAAATGAATGACTGAAACCTAAGTGGAATTTGTTTCTGAGAATTTTGACTCCTTAAAATCTACTATGTTTCTATATATTTATTTTACTGCAGTTATGAGCATGGTAGGAGGGAAAGAAATTATAAAACTATATCCTTTCCTAGAAGAGGCCTAGGAGAACAGAAACCCATTTAGTATGATATGTGTTTGTAACCAGAATTGGGTGAACTAAGCACTAGACTCTTGAAAGAAAGGAAAAGGCACAATAAGAGAAACTATCCATAGTGTGACCACAGTCTTGAGTAAATGAAGGTGGATGGTTTTTCCTGCCCCGACATCTTTGGCCCCAACAGAGAATGTCTGGGTGTGTCTGGTGTTTACATCTTCTTTATAATGAGGCCTCTAGGGAGATAAGGGTGTGGTAGTGGGAAACTGAGAGTGAGGGGAGAAAACACTAACAGAGAGGCCCTTGAGAATGAGGGAAGGAACTACAACAGAGCCCTTGGGTCCCCATTTACTTCTAGAACCACCTCCTAAAGATTGATCCCTTAAATATTACCATTCTGCCTTTTGGCAGGGCACTGTGGCATGAAGGTAGGTGGCATGTCCTGTGCTCTCTCTCATTCCCTCTCTCCTCAATCTCTCCACTTCATCTCAAAACATAAATATTTAGAAAGCTGCAGTTTTAGGGACAATATTTTGGAATCATATTCCCTATATGGATTAGAGTCAAGGTTGGAATCTCCCTCTGTAAGTTTATGAAAAGTCAGGAAATACTTTTCTAAGTTGAGTGAACTTCAATTGCTGAGAGAGGAACAGTACAGAGAGGTGTCTGAAAGTTGGAAGTTCTTTTCAAAAGTGATTTAGGTTTGGGCCCATCCTACAAGAGGGGAATGTTGAGAATAGGGTGAGATTTGCAAGCCTTCTCTAGCAATGGGATCAAATGATGCTTCTTTTGCTTGTAATGTGTGGTGAGATTGGAGAGAGGTTAGAAACAGACTGGGAAGCTCAGTCATAGGGATAGAGTAGAGTAGAAGTACCTGGGACACCCAAAAGAGGAGAGAGGCCTGGAGATCAAAATAAATGACAGTTTTCCAACTGTTCAAATTTTAAAGGCAGACAAGTACAGAAATCTGTCAGGCTACTGGAGAAAGAAGGAATCTTTAGGAAGAAATGAGAAACTGCTTTTCTGATCAATCTATATCTTGGTTTCACTTGGTTCTTACAGACAGATACCATGTCCACATAGTGACTTAATCTTCTCTCTCCTATCAATTCTATTAAATTTTTAAAAAAATATTAAGCTTCTACATGTCTAGCTTTCAGGAAGCTACACTGGATAATAACTAGGCAAATATTTCTTTTAAAAAATTTTTTTAATCTTCAATTCTTGGAACAAAACAATAATTTCCTTAACATAGTAAAATAATAAAAAAAAAAAAATGATTGCACATGAAACTGCAAATCTACCATGAGAAATTTGATCTTCCCTCCATACAGCAAAGTTACCACGTAAATTACCATCCTAGAGATGGCTACCATTAGACACAAACAAGTATAGATATGTAAAATTATTCTACACATACTTCTGCTTATCAGTTCCTTCTCTGGAGGAAGACAGTATCTTTCTCCACATGGCCTTTATTTTTAATTTGTGCATTTAGAATAGTCACAACGATGTAGTCACTTGGTCATTTTTAAAACAATATTGCTCTTATTGTATACAATGCTTTCTTGGTTCTACTGACTTCACACTTCATCTTTTCACAGAAGTGTTTCCATCCATAAGACTTTTGATCTCATCACTTGTTATAGTACAGCATTATTCCTTCAGAGTTATACATCACAGCTTGTTCAGCCACTCCCTAATTAATGAGGATCTCTGCAATGTCTAGTTCTTTTCCAACACAAACATTCCATTCACATTCAAAGTAATAATCACTATTTGTGAATTTCCTTCCATGTTATTGTTACTCACTATATTCCTCCTCAGACTCTTTTTTACCCTATCCTTGGTATCTTCTCCCCCTACCCTCTCATCCTGCAGTTCTACAACTGCATCAAAAGTCTCTCATCCCTGCCTCCCCCCATGTCAATCCACATACACTTTCTAAAGTTCTTCCCTTGTCTGCCCCCACCCTCTCATATCCCAGTGGACGTAACCTCTAAAAGTTCTTCCTCTATCCTGTATCCCAGTTTTCTCTGCTTTCTCCATGTTCAGAAGATTTCTTCACCATTCTAGATGAATATGTTGTTTCTTCAACCCAGATGAGAGTAAGGTTCCAACATTACCAATTCTCCAAACCCACTTGCTTCCTGTGTATTAGTTCTTCCTTTTATGCCTGATTTTTATAATATAATTGATCCCTTTTACTATTCTTACCCAATTTTCTTTTATAGGATCACCCTGTTATACACAGTTCAGTCCCAATATTTCTTTTAAGCTACCTTAGTTGTAATGATAGATTTAACAGTACTAATTGTGTGTGTGTATGTGTGTGTGTGTGTGTGTGTGTGTGTGTGTGTGTGTGTGTGTGTAATCCTTATAATTGGTCTTTTTTTCTTCTTATATTTAGTCTGCATCTTTTATATAATTTTCCCTTGAGATCTGGTCTTTTGTTTTAAATACCTGAAAGCCTTTCTATTCATCAAATATACTTTTCTTTCTTTCATTCAGGATTATATTCACCTTTGCTGGACAAGTTATTCATCCATGAAACCCCAGTTCTTTTGCTCCTTAAAATATAATGTTTCCCAGTCTACACTCTTTTAGAGTAGAAATTGCTAGGTCTTAAAAAATTCTGACTAAATTTACTGAATATTTAAAGTATTCCTTGTTGTTTTGTTTTCTTGTTGCTTATAATACTTTTTCCTTACTCGGGGATTTTTCAAACTTGGCTATGATATTCCTGTAAGTTTTCTTCGTGGGTTCTATTTCAGATGGTGAATAGTGGATTGCTTTCTGTTTCTATTTTACCCACTTGTTCTAGAACTTCAGGGAAATTTTCCTTAATAACTTTTGGCATATTATTTCCAGATACTTTCTTTTCAATCATAAGGTTCAGATAGACTGGACATCTTTATCCTGTCTGTCCTTAATCTGTTCAGGAAATCAACTGTTTTTTTTTTCTTTTATGAGATCTTTCAGATTCTCTTCTATTTTTTGTTTTTTGTTTTTATTGTCTGGGTGTTTTATAATATCATTTTATTCCACTTCCTTAATTCTAGTTTCCAATATGTTAACTTTTTTTTTCACAGTTTTCTTGGATAGTTTTAATTCTTTTCCTACTTTTTCCTCAACCTCTCATTCAATTTTTAAAAATTCCTTTTTAGTTTTTTCCAAGAATTCTTTTTGAATTTGTGTTCATTTGATAATACAAAGTACTATGTTAAGAAGTGAAAATGACACAAAGTTTAGAGGAGGCACATTTTGCCTTTACATTTTGCCTAGTAGAGGACATAGTCTATTTTGTATATAAAATGCATCAATTATCTTTGATTTTGTCAATACGAATACTATTTATAACAAAAGAAGTCAATTTTTCTATCATTTGTTGGACAGTTTGTGAGAGTTGCTAAAATGAAAAACTCTCTGACTCTCCTTGTTCTGAGCCTTTTTCCAGCTTAGCTAGGCTGGTCCTCAGATAATCCCAGGTGTTACTGCATAAGGTTCAAGGCCCAATTTCATAGTAATTCTGTCCTTGGCATTATAGTTATTAAACATACGCTCCCAGTGACAATGGCTGCAGTAAGAATAAAAAACAAGCCTCTTTAACAGTGTGGTTGGGATTCCAGGCCTGCACTCAGAAAGACCACTGTCTCTTTTGTGACTGCTCTCATGCTCTTTTTGAATGAACTCAAAGACATAATAGGACAAGGTCAACCACAGGTGTTTATGTCACATGTAGCTTCCAAGAGAATAAAAAGTCATGATTGGGATTGTCTGGAAGTTGAATCCCTTTTCAATAAGGGATGGGGTAGGAAGTGAGGAATACTAGTTCTTCAGTTCTTCTTTTCTTTGCTGCTAGTGTAAGGACTGATGATAATAAGTACAGTCTTACACATTACCAGTTCCTTTTATTATCACCTTTCATGGTCTCCCTTGGAGGACTGAGTCTGAGGAAGGGAGTTGCCAAATGCTCCCATCCTGATTCTGCTTTGTGGTTTGAGGGAAATCATCACTTCCAATGTTCAGTCTCCATCCAGAACTGCTAGAAACCTCACCCGCAGAAGCATGCAGACCTGAACTTGGATTAAGTTTACTCTCTTCTGGCAGTGGGAAGAGAGAAAAATTCCGAGGTCTGTACAGACTTAGTCCCCTTTGCCAGAGTCCAGCCATCACCTGAAGGGTTCTTGCACTCACAAAAGAGAAATACACTTAGGGCCCACACTTGAAGTCCTTTGAGCCTCACATAACCTGTCAGCATTTTAATTCTGTTGGCATTACAGTGAGGTTTGTAATCAATGTTATGCAAATTGATTACTGATGAAGGGATCAAGGAAAACTTCTTTAGAAGATTGGTTGTTGATCTGAAGTTTAAGTGATGATTAGAAATTTGATAGTCATAGAATGATATTTTAGGGACAAGAAATTATGTGAGCAGAAGTACAGTGGTGGAAGAGTGCAGGGTATATGCAGGCCTCTGTGAATACTCTAATTTGAGGAGAAAATGCTTTAAATATAGCAATAAAGGATGGAAGCAGAATGTTGAAGGGTTAAATGCTAGTCAAAGGGACCTTCAGTCTCTAAGTAGGGAGCCATGAGAGGAATTCGAACAAGAGAAAACAGGAAAATTCCAATGCAGAGGAAAAATATGTTATCAATATGAAAGATGAATTGAAGCTCTTAAGGAGCTTAGATTAACTGAGTTATTGGTTCTGCTTGAATAAACCTCTTATGTACTGTGTTTTCTTTTGTATTCCAAGAGGACCAACATGACATAATGGCTTCAGGGTCAATGTACAATCTAATATGGCTGATCAGAATAATACATGAACCCTCAGAATGGAGATGTCTCTGAATTTTAAAATAAAGAAATGGCAAAATAGTGAAATGGTAAGGGTCATGTCTTTTGACTTGAGCATAAATTGGATGTAAGTGAGGCATAATTAGGTGAAGTTGTTAACTTCAGTCTCTCTTCTAGAGTCATAGGATCCATGGGAAAAGAAAGACAAAAGTCTATGAGGTAGGTGTGTAAAGATGCATTACTTAAATGAATCTTAAAAAATGAAGTTGGCATTCACTGAATCGGAACATCAATTATAGTCTAAACTCATATCTTTTGTAAGTCAGATTATGAAGGAAACTCTTAACAATATTCTGACCCATATGGGAATTATGAATTTTTTATTGGTGCTTTTTGTAGTTAAAAGCGTTAACAATTCAAACAACAATGAACTCGTTGACCTATCAAAGAACAAACATTTATTAACGATTTTCTGTGTGCCAGGAATTTAGCTATGTGCTTGGATTACAACAAGAAGAAAAAGACAATCGCTGTCCTCAAGGAACTTAAAGCCTAATCAGGGAAACAACATGCAGACAAATATTCACAAATCAAGCTATAGAGAAGATAAATAAAAATAATTAACAGAGGGAAGACATAACGGTAAAGAGTGTTTGAGAAAGACTTCTCATGGGATGGGATGTTAGTGGAGACTAAAAAGTGAAGTCAGGGAGGTCTGCAGGTAAAGCAGAGCAGGCATGGGGGACAACCAAAGAAAATCCCTGGTCATGAGATATGAAGTATTTTGTTCCTGGAACAGCCAGGAGGCCAGTGTCACTGGATTGAAGAGTACGTATTGGAGAATAAGGTCTAAGAAGACTGGAAAGGTAAGAGGAGTCATGGTTATGAAGTACTTTGAGGATCTTTGATTGATCCTGAAGCAATAGTTAACCACTAAAGTTTATTGAGTATGGGGTGATATGGTGGGACCTGCACTTCAGGGAAATCACTTTAGTTCCTGAATGAAGGATGCATGGGGTGGGGGAGAGACTTGAGACAGGCAGACCCACAAGCAGGCTATTACAGTAGTTCAGGGATCAGGTTAAGATAGGCTGTACCTCAGTGGTGGCAGTGTCAAATGAAGGAAGAGGGCACAAATGAGATATTTTACCCAGGTGAAAACAATAGTCTTTGGCAACAGATTGGTCTATGGTGGTGGGTGTGTGCAAGAACCTCAGAGAGACAGAGTGAGTGAGAAATCCAGGATGACTCTTCTGTTGCATGCCTGAGAAACTGAGAGGACAGTGTTTTCCTCTGCAGTGAGAGGGGTGATAGAAAATGGGGAGGGTTTAGGGCGAAAGATGAGTCCCTAGCTTTGTATCTAATTCTACTTGATAAATCTGGACATTATGATTATGATGATGTATTTATATTTTTATAATAGGAAATTATTGGATCTATGAAAACCATCATTAAAAATTAGTACATTCCAAGCTCTTGGATATGAATTGAAGGTGCAGAAGGAATACCTGCCCTTCGATCCCTTATATTCTAATGAGGGGAGAAAGAAGTTAAAGGGCAATGGTGACCATGGAACAGCTTCTTAGTGTAGGAAATCACAGGAATTGGTTGAAGTGGTAATCCATAGTTTTCCTAACTGCTTACTTTCCTTTGCATTAATTTGTGTAAATCTTTCCATAATTCTCTGTATTCATCATATCTTTCATTTCTTATAGCAAAGTGATAGTCTTACATTCATAAAGCGTAATTTGTTTATCCATTTTCCCAGGGACAGTCTCTTTGTTTCCACTTCTTTACTCCAAAAGAACTGATATACATACACACATACACACATATATGTGAGTTTGTGTGTGTATGTGAGAGAAAGAGGGAGAGGGAGAGGGAGAGGCAGAGAGGGAAACAATTTTCTTTTTGATGTTTGATATGCTAGATGATATTTTATATATCACATAAATACAAATATATATAGATGTTTATATATATTTATATATATATGTACATTTATATATCATGAACATACCACCTCTTTTGATACTTTAAGCAGCCCTACAAAAGAGTAATGAAAGTCTTAATATAATTTTGCTGGCTTGGATATTAAGTGACTTGCCCAGGTTCACCTAGTTAGCAGGTGGTTGACTTCAGATTGAAAACCTAAACTTCTGATAACAAAACCTGTTTATCCCCAATTAAGTTTTAATTTTATCCCAACATATTTCAGGGGCATTGAAGGAAGATAGACTCTTTTCTTACTTCAGGGAGGAAATCTTTGCACCTCAGAGACCAGGAAGATAACCTTTCAAGTGAATACTAGAAGCCCAGAAGATCTGGGGTATGGGGCTATGAAGGAATACTGATGATCTACAGGAAGAGAGACAGAATCACAGCTGGTAGTGTCCCCCTTCCTGCCTGTAGTATTTCTTTACATTATGACTATTAAAGATTTGTTTGTTAGTGGTCAAGGCCAGTGGATACATTCTAGAAACAACTGGAAATTATAATTTAAGCAAACTTCTAGAAATGAGTTGGGGAATGGCTAGCCTTTCCAAGAAAGGGAGGGGTATACTAAATTCTTAAAACATTTGGTAGAAATAAAGAAGTAAGAACTTTTTTTCCTATCATGACTTAACAACATCTATTTGTATATGTCAATATCAGTGCTATTTATAGTTCAAAAACTTATTTCAATGATTCTGCCATAGCTGAGAAGTCTTTGAAATCTCTTCAGGTTATGAAACATACTTTTTTAAGATTACTCTTTTTTACAATTTTAATTATTTATTTGTTTTTAGTTTTGAACATTCACTTCTATAAGATTTTGTGTTCTAAATTTTCTCTCCTTCACTCTACTATTCCCTCTCCAAGACAGCATGTAATCTGATATAGGTTATACACATACAGTAATATTAAACATATCTCCACGTTGTGGAAATGTTGTAAAGAAGAATTAGAACCAAAGGAAAACCCATCAGAAAGAAGAAACTAAAAATAAAGAAGTCTGTTTTCATCTGAATTGAGACTCTATAGTGCTTTCTCTTGATGTGGGTTGCATTTTCCATCATGAGTCTTTTGGAATTATCTTTCATCCTTGTATTGCTGTGAAGAGTCATATATCAAAGTTGATCATCACACAGTGTTCTGCTGGTTCTGCTTATTTCACTCAGCCTCAGTTCATCTAAGTTTTGCAGGTTTTTCTGAAGTCCAGCTGCTCGTCATTTCTTTTGGAGCAATAGTATTCCATTACACTCATATACCACAACTTCTTCAGCCATTCCTCAATTGATGGAATTTCCTCAATTTCCAATTCTTTGCCACAACAAAAAGAACTGCTATAAATAATTTTGTACATGTGGATATTTTTTCCTATTCTTATGATCTCCTTGAAATATATATAGCCCAAGAAGTTGTATCACAGGATCCAAGGGTATGCACAGTTTTATAGACCTTTGGGCATAGTTCCAAATTGTTGTTCTTAAATATTGGATCAGTTACCTCCTGTAGCAATGCATTAATCCTCCAATTTTCCCAAATCTTCTCCAAAATTTATCATTTTCCTGTTTTGTCATGTTAGCCAATCTGATAAGTATGATGCATTATTTCAGAGTTGTTTTAGTTTGCATTTCTCTAATCAACAGTGATTTCAAACATTTTTTTCATATGACTATAGATAGCGGTAATTTCTACATCTGAAAAATACCTGTTCATATACTTTGATCATTTATTAGTTGGGGAGTGATTTGTAATTTCATAGATTAGAATCAGTTCTCTGTATATTTGACAAATGAGGCCTCTATCAGAGACACTGGCTGTAAAAATTATTTTGAAACATACTTTTGAAAGCCCATAATACTGTTAATTATTAAGCCTTTTGAGTGGATTAGCTCTGAGATTCTCTCTCAATCCATTTCTTCATCTTCTCAATCCAGGTTCAGACTAAGCAGTAACATAACAATGGAAAATCAGACCAGCATTTATGAATTTCTCCTCTTGGCCTTCTCCACTCACCAAGAACTTCTATTCCCAATATTCCTAGTCCTATACTTGGCAGCCCTCCTAGGGAACCTGTTGATTGTTGTTGCTGTTGGCTCAGATGCACACCTCCATACACCAATGTATGTGCTCCTGGTTAACCTGTCACTGGCAGATCTCTGCTTCACCTCTGCTACAATGCCCAGGCTCCTCTATGCCCTGCTGACAGGGGACCAGACCATCACCCATTCAGCCTGCCTGTCCCAAGTCTTCTTTTTCCTGATGGCAGGCAATGTGGACAACTTTGTATTAGCTGCCATGGCATGGGACAGATATGTAGCCATATGTAAACCACTGCACTATACTACTGTGGTGACCATGCCACGATGTATGGTGCTCATAGGGGCTATGTGGGTGGGTGCAGCCCTGCATTCTCTGCTCCATACAACCCTCCTTGCTCGGCTCACCTTCTGTAACAATCGTACTCTCTCATATTTCTTCTGTGATATCCATCCTTTGCTACGTATTGCCTGCTCTGATACTTCCCTCAACTACATGATGGTTGTATTTCAAGGTGGCTCTGTAATCATTATGCCAGCTCTCTGCATTATGGCCTCTTATGTCTTCATAGGAGCTGCTGTTTGTCAGGTTCGATCTCCTGGTGGTTTCCGCAAAGCATTTTCAACCTGTGGATCTCATCTAACAGTTGTTCTTCTTTTCTATACTACTTTAGTCATTGTTTACGTAAGGCCCCCAAGTCAGATTGAGCGACAAAAAGAAGAACAAGAACTTGTGACGAGAGTCATGTACTCTGTGGTGGCTCCAACACTTAACCCCTTTATCTATAGTTTGCAAAACCGAGAAATCAAAGCAGCCCTGGCAAGGCTGTTTATGGGAATGAAGGGTTAAGGCCTTGTTGTGCAAATAACTAGTGTAGGATTCCTGTTGGAGCTAGCTTTTCCATTTTTTCTCTCTTCTCTATTCCTTTCTTCAGTGGTCAGACAGCAATTGACTTATTGCAATGCAAATGTAATACCCATAGTGGCATCTATGAATATGCAAGGTAAACTTCAAAAATGTAATTAACTCTCTTCTTCAGTGGCAAAACCAAAATATTCATTTGGGACATCATTAGAATATGAAGACATAAGATTTAACAGGCTATTTATCACTAATCCATGGAGCACCCCGATCTTAAACTTTCTTTCTGTCAGTCCTCCCCACAAAAGTAAGTTTAACTACACAAATTCCTATCTCTGCACACTCAAATTTTGCTTCTTTCTCTGCTCTACCTGCTCTCACTCTCTACTCCTGCTCTCTCTGTCTCTGTCTGTCTCTGTCTGTGTCTGTCTGTGTCTGTCTGTCTGTCTGTCTGTCTGTCTCTCTCTCTCTCTCTCTCTCTCTCTCTCTCTCTCTCTCTCTCTCTCTCTCTCTCTCTTTCTCTCTCTACCCTAATGGGACAAGCTCCTCCCAGTCTGAGTTCCATGTGACTAAGGCTCCATGTCATCACAAGCACCATGTGTGTTAGACCCATTAATGGGCAGGGAAGATCTAACTATTCTATTCACATTATGTTTACACAGACATACTCAGGTCAGGCATTTTTATGCAATGGAAGCAATTTTATTTCAGGCATGTGTAAAAAGGGAAAATCGGTATCTAGGAATATTATTTTAGGTACCCAGTACAGTAACAGAATACAATTTCTGCAGCCCCCCATCAAAATGACTCAGTTTTGAGCGTCTCTTCCTAGTCTTGAATTTTATCCTCCCTTTGGCTTCAGTTTTATTTCTAGCTTAGCAAGAAGAACATCTCATCTTATATTCACTTCTACCTCAATCTGAAATAATCTTGTTTAGGAATAAACTGTATGACCTTTCCAGAGGCAGGAAGGATCATGACAAATTTCTACCTGATACAAAGATTTATCTTCAGATTAATAGTTACCTTTGACCAACTGAGCATCTTCATCCTGAATTGCAACTTGAGATTTGTTTGATATTTAGATCTTAAAAATCCTTGTTAGGTCTTGGTACCTTCACAATCGTCTATCCTACTTCATCTCTCAATAGTAAGTCAATAATACAAATAGACACAGATTCAGGCTGGGCATTTTCACGCACTTTTGTGCTTATGTAGCTTATGCTAGTTTATATCAGCCTGGAAGAACTAAATAGATGGCTCTTGAAGACTCTCAAACATGATCTCTTTCATTAATTCCATCCTCTCTATTATTTCTTCTACTATCTTAATTGGGGTAGTTTCTCAGGCATTGAATGGCTAAGACAATACGGTGTGTAAAATGATACATTGGATCCTACAAATCAAGAACATCAAAGGTTAAAAACACATGATTAGGATTGGATTCCAGCTGAATCCTTCTGCAATATGGCAGAGTGAGGGGAGTGAAGAAGACCATTTCTTCAGTTCTGCAGTATCTTTTTGACCCTTAGCTTTCTTGCTGCTGGTGCAAGCACCTATGATAATAAACACAGCTTTATGCCTTACTGCTTGTTCCTTTCATTGTCACCATTCATGGTGTCCCTTGGAGGAATGAGTCTGAGGACAGGAGTCACCAGATGCTACCATACTGCTTCTGCTGTAAGTTTGGAAGGAAAGCATCACCACCTCCCTTCAGTCCCCTTTCAGAAGTCCTGGAAAACTTACACCACACACAAGTCAAGCATGAGGTTCAGGTCTTGGGTTAAGTTTTCTCTCTTCTGTCACTGGGAAGACATACAAGTCCCAGGGTCTTTACAATCTTAGCCCTTCTTGCCAGAATCCAGTCTTCACTGGAAGGGTGCTTACAGTCAGAAAAGAGACAGACTCTTAGAACCCATACTTGAAGCCCTTTGAGTTTGACATAACCTGTAAGCATTTTCATTCTTCTAGCATAACCTTTGCATAACACTAAGATATCACAGTAAAATTTTAAATCAAGTGGTGTATGTACCAATAAGTATAATCCCTGATGACTATGAAGGCCAGATTATGTGAATTTATTAGTGATCAAGGAACCAAGGAAATCTTTTCTCTGAAATTTGCTTTTGGTCTGGAATTTCAATGATGAGATGGGAATTTAGAAGTCAAGGAATTGTGTGAGCAGAGCTACAGTGGTGAAAGAGTCCAGGGTATATGCAGGCCTGTGTGAATACTCTAATTTGGGGAGAAAAATGGTTTAAATCTAGAAGGGTAGGATAGAAGCAGAATGTTGAAGGGATTAAATGTCTGACAAAGGGATATTAAGTCTGTAAGGGGGGAGCTATGAAATGATTTGGAACAGGGAGAAAACAGGAGAATCTCAATGCAGAGGAAAAATATGTTAACAAAGTGAAAGATAAATTGAAAACCATAAGGAGCTTATATTAACTGAGTGAATGGTTCTGCTTGAATATACACCTTATGCACCCATAATTTCTTTTGTATTCCAAGAAGACCAAAATGACATCATGACTTCAGAGTAAATGTGCAGTCCAATATGACTGAGCATACTAACATAGGAACATAGAAACATTTGGGAAGGAGATGTCTCTAAATTTTACAATAATGCAATAGTGAAATGGTATGGGTGATGTCTTTTGATTTCACCATAAATTGAAATTAAGTGAGACAGAATGGCATAAATTTGTCAACCTCACTATCTCTTCCAGTCACCAGAAGCTGTCAGATAAAGAAAAATGACTGTGAAGTAGGTGTGTAAAAGATCTATAACTTAAATGAAATGTAAAAATTAACTAGGCATTCATTAAAAAAATTACCAGTTATAAACTAAATACATCTTTTCTAAGTCAGATCATGAAGGAAAAGATTGTCTATATTCCAATACATACAGGAAACATGATTTTTTTTTTTATTTGTGCTTCTAGTACTTTTAACTATTTACAATTCAAACAAGGAACTTGTTAAGCAATTGAAGAAAAAATGTGTATTAACCATCTTCTATATCTATGGATTATGCAATGTGCTGGGGATACAACAAGAAGGAAAAGACATTTTCCTGTCTTCAAGGAAATTATAGTCTAATGGGGGAGACAACATGTAGGTCAATATACACAAATCAAGCTACATAGGAGATAAATGAGAAATAAATAAGAGTGTAGTGGGAGTTTCAAATCTTCCCCTACCCATTAACAGATCTCAGGTGGGGCTATTGGGAGAGGCTTGATTAGGAGAGGCTTGTTTCCTATGATGGCCCACACCGTTTGATGATTGCTAATGAGGCACTGGGTCTCTAGGGGTCATGTCCTCTGATTCTGAAAAAAGTATATATACTCTGAGGGGAGGTTTTGCTTTGAGGCCTAGTTTTGGAAGAAGTTTTGCATGCCAGATGAGACTATGGTAATCCTCTAAGCAGTGCCCCAGCTTTGAAAATCCAGATGTTGTTGCTTCCCTCTCTGGTCGTTATGTATATATGTATGTAATGGTCAATTGGAAGCCTGTCTGTTGTTCCCTGCATGTTGAATGTAATTGAAGTGATTGTTGAGCCCTCAAAAGTTGTCTTTCCTTTTGTAAATGCAAATCTAAGAACCTATGATAGATGATGCCCCCTGTATATGCTGGGGTGTTCACTGTTACTCACAGGAAAACATTAAACATAAGAGTGTTTGAGAATGCCTTCCAGTAAAAGATGGGATTTTAATTGAGACTTAAAGGAAGCCAGGGAGCTTAGTGGGTAAAGCACAAAGGCATGTGGAACAGTCAAGGAAAATGCCTGGACATGAAAGATTAAGTGTTCCTGGAACAGCCAGGAGGACAGTGTCACTGATATGAAGAGTACGTCTTGAGGAATAAGCTGTAAAAAACTTGGAAAGGTGAATCAGTCTAGGCTATGAAGGACTTTGAGGATTTTTGACTGATTTTAAAGACAATAGAGAAGCATTGGAGTTTATCGTATATGGGGTGATATGTTGAGACCTGCACTTCAGGGAAATCACTTTAGTGCCTGAATGAAGGATGGATTGGGGTGGGTGAGAGACTTCAGACAGTAGGACCCACAAGCAGGCTATTACAATAGTTGAAGTATCAGCTGAAGATGGGCTGTTCCACAATGGTGGCAATGACAGAGGAGGGATAAAGGAACATTCAAGAGATGTTGCAATGGTGAAATCAACAGGATTTGGCAACAGACTGGTTTGTGGGGGAGGGTGTAGGAGGTTGAGAGAGAGAGTGAAGAATTCAGGATGACTCCAAGATTACAAGTTTGAAAAATTGAGAGAACAATGTTTTACTCTGAAGTAAGAGGGGTAGTAGAAGAAAGGGAGGGATTGGGGGAAGATGAGTTCCTAACTTTGTACCTAATTCTACTTGATAAAACTTGATGTGACGATTATGATTATGATGATTTATTGAAATTTATATAATTATAAATTCTTGGATGCATGAAAATCATCTATTAAAATTTATTATAATCTAAACTCTAGGGTAAGAATAGAAGGTAGGATATAGCATCTGCCCTTAGTTACCTTATATTTTAATGAGCGGAGGCAGAAGACAAAGGTCAGTGACAGCCATTGGAAGGGGACTTTGGTCTGGGAAGTCAAAGGAATTGGTTGAAGTAATGGTATATATTATTTTCTTGGCTGTGCTTACCTTACTTTACACTGAGTCTTAATTTTCTGTATTCAACATATGTGTTAATTCTTTTTTAAATTGCCCTATTTATTTTTAGGTTTCACCATTTGCTTTTAAAAAACTTTGAGTTCTAAATTCTTCTCCCCACCAATTGCCCCTTCTTCAAGACAGCATACAATCAGATATTGGCAACATGAGTATGATAATATTAAATATATTTCCATATTAGTGATGTTGTAAAAGAAAAAGCAAAAAAAAAAAGGAAGAAACCATGAGAAACCAAGAAAACAACAACAACAAAATTAAGAGAAAATAGTGTGTTTCAATTATCATGCCGATTGCATAGATCTTTCTCTGGATTTGGATAGCATTTTCCATCCTGAGACTTCTGGAATTTTCTTAGATCATTACATTGTTCAGGAGAGCTAAGTCGGAAGTCAGCCATCACATAATGTGGCTGTTACTGTGTAGAGTGTTCTGGTTCACTTCACTTTCCTCAGCATCAGTTCATACAAGGCTTTCCAGATGTTCTGAAGTCTGCATGTTCAACATTTTTGTGGAACAATAATATCCGTTACATCCATCTACCACAACTTGTTCAGTCATTCCCCAAATGATGGGCATCCTCTCAGTTTCCAATTCTCTACCACCACAAACAAGCTACTATCAGTATATTTGTACATTTGAGTCATTGTCCCTTTTTAATGATGTGTTTGGGGTACAGCCCTGGCAGGAGTATTGCTGAATCAAAGTGTATGCACAGTTTTGTTGCCCTTTGGGCATACTTCCAAATTGTTCTTCAGAATGGTTGGATCAGTTTACAACTAAATCAAAAATACCTTAGTGTACTAATTTTCCCATATCTTCTCTAACATTTTTCATTTACCTGTTTTGTCATGTTAGCAAGTCTGATATGTGAGGTGGTACCTCAGAATTGTTTTAATTTGTATTTCTCTATTCAACAGTTATTTAGAGCATTTTTTCCCATATGATTGTATCTAGTTTTAATCTCTTCATTTGAAAATTGCTTGTTCATATCCTTTGATTATTTATTATTTTGAGAATGACTTGTATTCTTATAAATTTGTCCCAGTTTTCTATAAGTTGTAGACAAAATTCTCATTTCTTAAAGGAGAGTAATATGCTCTGCATTCATACAGCATCATTTGTTCAATTATTCCACCAAAAAAGGACAGTTTCTTTGTTCAACTTCTCACCTCCAAAAAGAACTGATATGTGTATGTGCATACATAAACACATGTGTATATATGTCTATATTTACACAGAAATATGAGTTTCTTTTTTTATTTTTTGTCTCCTTGGTGCATACTTTATACATAACATATATCCACATATACACAGATATTTATATACATACATATATGCATAATGAATATAGCAGGAAATGGATATTCTCTAATTTGAGACTCTAACCAGCCCTACAAAAGAGTATTGAAACTCTTGACATGATTTTGCAGGCTCAGACATTAAGTGAGTTTCCCCAGGGCACATAACTAGCAAGTGGTTAACTTGAGATTGGAACAACAGTCTTCTGATGACAAAAAGTGGTTTTCCCATAAACCAGAGCTGATTTGTTTAGTTAAGTTTTATTTTTCTACAAACTTATACCTGGGGTATTTGGGGAAGATGGACTTTTTTTCCTTTTCTCGGAGAGGGAATCTTTGGACCCCAGACCCCAGAAATAAACAGCTTCAAGTAAAGAGTAGAACCCTAGAAGATTTGGGGCACAGGTTTTTAAAGGAATAAAGATGATCTGTAGCAAATGAGTATGAGTCATAGGGGGCAGTATTACCTCCTTCTTGCCTGTACTTATTTCTTTACAGGATGATGATTCTAGAAGTGGTTTGTTGATGGTCAAAATGTGGACACATTCCAGAAGTAACTGGAAATTTATAATTTAAGCAAAATTTTGGAAATGAGTTAGGGCATGAGTATCCATTCCAGGGAAAATAGAAATGTAAGAAACTGTCAGGACATTTGAGAAAAATAAATGTTTTTTACTGTCATGACTTAACAATATATATTTTATGTAAGATTTGATATCAATTATCTTTAGAGCTTATACACTTATTTCAGTACTGCTGTCATAGCCAAGATGTTTTTAGATTGCTTTAGGTTAAAAACGTACTTTGAAAAAACGAATACTTGCTTAAATATCCAGACTTGTGGGTGAATTAGCTGTGCAACTCTCTCTCAATCCATCACTTCATTTCAGCAATCCAGGTTCATACTCAGCAGCAACATAACCAGGGAAAGTCATATCAGCACCCATGAGTTCCTCCTCCTGGACTTCTCAAGTCAACAAGAATTCTCCTTCCCACAATTTCTAGCTCTTTGCCTGGCAGTCTTCCTATGGAAACTGCTGATTCTTGATGTTGGCTCACACCCATGCCTTCAGACACCCATGAATGGTCAACCTGTCACTGACAGATCTATGTTTGCACTCTGCTACACTGCTCAGGATCCTCTATGTTCTGCTGATAGGGGACCAAACCACTCCCCATTGACTCTGTTTTACCCAAGTCATCTTTTCTTTGATGGTAGGCTCTATGGACAGCTATTTGTCCACAGGACATGTCATGGAACTGATATGCAGCCATAAGCAAACCACTGCACTATGCTACAGTGGTGACCTAGCCATGATATATAGTGCTGCTGGAAGCTGTATTGCTGGGGATGGCCCAGCATTCTCTGCTCCACACAACTTTCCTTGCTCAGCTCACCTTCTGTAGCAATGATGCCCTCTCATGCTTATGTGATAGCCATCATTTCCTATGTCTTGCTTGATCTGACACCTCCCTCAACTACATTACTGTTATAATTGAGCATGGTATTGTGATCATTGTGCCTGTTTTTCTATTATCACCTCTTATGTCTTCACTGGAGCTGCTGTTTGTCAGGTTTAAGCACCTGAGAATTCCCTCAAGACCTTTTTCCACTTGTTGATCCCATTTAACTGTATTTAACTGTAGTATATATGTGTATGAATATGTTTATGTATATATATGGTCATATAAATGTAGTATGCAGCTGTGATGAATGTCTACATTCAGACTCCAGGAGAAGCTAAAGGATAAAAGCTATACTAAGATCTTGTCGCCATATGTCATGGTTCCAATAGTAAACCCATATATCTATGGTCTACAGAACTGAGAAGTCAAAGTAATGCTGGCAAAGTGTTTATGGGGAGTTAGATGATCAGTGTAGATCCCTACTGGACCTAGCCTTCCTTTGTTTTTGTTTTTGTTTTTCTCTCATCTAATCTTTTCCCCAATAGACTTACACATACATGTGCACATACGCAGTTCAGGCACTTTTAATGTAATGAAAGATATTTTATTTCTGCCTTAAAGACAGAGTAAGAGAGAATGAATATCTACAACTATAATTCCTTCTCCTAATCTTCCTAAAAGATCCTTCAGTTCTGAGTGCCTCTTCTTAACCTTGATTTTTTCCCCTTCTTGGTTTCAGTTCTCCTCTCTCCAACTCTATGAGAAGATCATCTCATCTTCATATTTGCTTCTACCTCAACCTAAAGTGATCTTGTGCAGGACTGAACTGTATGATGTCCAGGGGAGACTGCCATCTGAACTTCAGTGAAAATACAGAGAAATCAAAAGGTCAACAGACATGGCTTCCTCTGCCAGAATTCAGCAGACAGTTCCAACTGTATGACCATAATTACCAGAGAGGGAGGCACAACATCTGGGTTCTCAAAGCCAGGGGGCTCCTTAGAGGCTTCCCAGAGTCATTATCTGGCCAAACAAACACTCTTACAAAACATTTAGCCCCAAAATAAAACCTTACCCTCAAAGTGTTTATACACTTTTCAAAGTCTGAGGGCGTGACGCTCTGACACAGTGCCTCAATGCAAAAAAACAAAACATACTTGGGACCTTCCTGCAAAATAATTCCCCTAATCAAACTTCCTGTAATGTGCAGGCTCATCAATGGGTGGGAAAGATCTTCTTTAATCACATTCAATCAAAGGCACTATTTGTAAAACAAAAACAGGAAAAGATCCTAATCTAATTGCCATTAAAAAGCACTAAACAAATGGTTCCTAAAAAGTCTCAAACAAAGAAAAATTAGAGACATTATCTCTTCCATTAATCTCATCTTCCCTCTTCTTACTGCCACTATCTCAACTGATGCAGTTTCCCAGGCATTGAAACAGATAATCAACATTTACTAAGCACCTACTATGTTCCAGACTCTCTAAGTAGTGGTGATATAAAAAAGAGGCAAAAGGCAGGTTTGCATAATGTTAATGGATGGGAAGATCTTTCCTGTCAATAAATAGGTCTATGTGATCTGCTTTGAGCTGTTGCCCAACTTACTGCTGTGACGGAGCCTGAGTCATATGGCATAGTGAGAGAAGCTTGCCTATGGCGTGGAGCAGGAAGTGAGAGTGAGGTGAGCTTGGAGAGAGCAAGGCAGAGCTGAGGCAGAGCAGCTAGCATGAGTGAGAGAGAGAGAGGGATTTTCCCTAGAGAATTTGTTTATGGGGAGGCCTAATACAGGGAAGGTTTGGGGATGTTTGTAATCCCTGGAATGGTGATCTATCTATCTATCTGTCTGTCCGTCTATCTATATAAAATTTGTTACCATGGTAGAATTGGCTTTTTCATATCTGACTAGATATCTTGGTTTTGTCTTTGTGGAAGAGAGATCCTTATATTTTTTTGATTCGACTCTGTTAATATGCATGCATATTCATAGAAGTTGCTATGGGTATCACATTGGTAATATATTCTGCCCTCAAGGAGCTTTCAGTCTAAATGGGGGAGACAACATATACAAAAATTTATATGAATATGCTATACATAAGATAAACATAAAATAATTAATGGAAAATGCTGGAATTGAGATAGTTTGAGAAGGGCTTCCTGTAAAAGATGGGGCTTAAATTCAGTGTTAAAGGAAATAAAGGAAGTCAGTTGTAAGAGATATAGAGGGAGCACATTCCAGGCAGAGGGGATAGCCAGAGAAAATCCACAGTCATGATCAGATTGTCCTGTTTTTGCAGAGAGGCCAGTGATAGTACATCCAAAAATATGTATTAGTGAAGAAGATGGAAGAAGATTGGAAAATTGGGTGGAGTGAATGAGGAGCAGGTTATAATGGAGTTTCAGGGCCAAAAAGAATGTTTTGAAGTTGATCATGGAGGAGATAGGAAGACAATTAAGTTTATTGAATAATGACCTGGTGATATAGTCAGGCCTAAACTTTAGGAAAATCCCATTGGCATTTGAATGGAAGGTGAATTGGAGTAGAGAGACTTGAGACAAGGAGACCCACCAGCAGATTCTTCTAAGAGAGCAAGTGTGAAATGATGAGTAATGACATTATCAGAGTAGATAAAGGGGAATGTTAAAGAGACATGGCAAAGGTGAAACTGATAGGCCTTGACAACAGATTAGAAATGAGGGATGAAAGATGGAGAGCAGTCTAGCATAACACCTTGGTAGAGAATTTGGTGGAATGGGAGGGTGATGTTGCCCTCATCAGTAATAGTGAAATAAGGAGGGAGGAGAGGGTTCAAGGGGTAAGATAATTAGTTTTAGACAAGTTGAGTTTCAGATGCCCACTTGTCATCCATTTAAAGATGCCTGAAGGCATCTTGATAGACTTTCATTTCAGTTTATTGATGCAGAATGAGACACATTCCATAAGCAGTTGACAGAAGTATTTGACTTTCCTTTTACTGAATATCTTCACTGAGGTGCCCCAACATAACATGCTTATTATGTCACAAAAACCCACAAAGAGATGATAGACCTAACATTCTAATTCTTTTTCAGAGCTGACCTTCCAAACTACCTAAAGCCAAACATTTAATAATGTCTTCAATGGACCATATATAGGTAGTATTTGCAGGGTACTTTTATGTTTACAAAGTGCTTTACAACTATTATCTCACTTTTTATCTTCATCACAACCCTGGGAAGTTCATGCAATTATACCCATTTTACAGATGAGTAAACTGAGGCAGGCAGAAATAAATTGACTTGCCCAGCTTAGGATGATCTAGAGCCAAATTCAGTACACGTTTCCCCAACTCTAAGCCTAGCATTCTATCTAATTACTGCCTCTAATAACTGTCACGATTACTAGAGGAACCATCTTTACTAGTAAAGGCCTCTTCTTATTCCAAAGAAAAATTTTCAAACTTCCTTAAAAATAATAAGGAAAACAAAAGTTAATTATACAAACTGAATGTTTAACTATTTTCTATTTATTGCAATGGTGCTGAAGTTTTTCTCCACCTTATCAAAATGTAACTAGGAAGAGATGACAAAAGATTTGCCAAATTGGCATTTAGGTTCCTAGAGTCTGGCACCACCAAATGGTATTTTCTAGCAGAATTATTCATGTTGGAGACTGGCCTGCTCCTTCACTGAAACTGTTGCCTTTTCCCTTTCTTAAGTCCCAAGAACACTGATAAATTAGTAGACATATCAAAGAAAAAAATGATGAGAAACATTTCTTACCTTTAATCCTGGGGACGTACAGGAGCTGACACCTTTGGGCATAGATCCAAATTGCTCTCATGAATGACTGGATCAGCCCACAGCTCTACCAACAATGAATTAATGTTGTTTATACATATCACCAATCCAGGGATTAATGCTTAACAATGCTTACAGAAAAAACTCATCTTAGCTGAAATCCCTCAATAGTAACCGATGGAGAACGTCACTGTAGTGTGACTGGCTACATGGAAACCCAAAGCTCCCACCCCCAGCCACTAATTCCCTGTATTTTTCACTCCTCCAAGGTCATCCAGAACAAATTGCCTTTCAATGAAGGTGGTCTTAAAAGATTAGGATTCCTTAGTACAAAAGATTTAAAGTGGAAAAGTACAAGCCTAATATATCTCAAAAACTGGAACTTGTACTTCTTCATTTAATGTCATGATACCTGAATTATTATGTGTTTTGAATGTAATCATGGCCTGTCTGCTTGGATTTTTATTTCTAACACTTAGCAGGATTCTAGGAATATCATAAGTGCTTAATAAATGCTTCTTGACTTGACATTTTTACACTTTACAAGAAGTCAGTAAAAAGATTTTTTTTCTTTTTTCTTTTTTGTGAAGGGGAAAAATATTTTATTTATTTATTATTATTATTTAATTTGGTTTTTGTATTCTATAATCACTTCCATCTATGTTAGATTTTTTCCTCCCTCCACCCCTCTCACCCTAACTCCTTATTCCCTCCCCAACAGAGCATACAGTTTTATATAGGTTCTACACATATATTCCTATTAAATACATTTTCACCTTAGTCATATTGCATAGAAGAATTAAAATGAATGAGAGAGATCATAAAACAAACCAAAACAGAATACAAAAGAAAATGGTCCACTTCATCATGTGATTAAATTTCATAGTTCTTTCTCTGGAAGTGGAAGACATTTTGCCTAAAGAGACCATTGGGAATTATTTAAGTCCTTGCATTGCATTGAAGTACCAAGTCTACCAGAAAAATTCCTCATATACTATGGTTGTTACTGTGTACAAAGTTCTCCTGGTTCTGCTCCTTTCACTCAGCATCAGTTCATATAAATCCTTCCAGGCCTCTCTGCAGTCTTCCTGTTCATCATTTACTATAACAAAATAGTGTTCCATTACATTCATATACCACAATTTATTCTGCCATTCCATAATTGGTAGGCATCCTCTTCATTTCCAGTTTTTGGCCACGATATAGACATCTGCTATAAATATTTTTGTACATGTGGGAACCATTACCATTTTTATGATCTCTTGGGAATGCTGTCCTAGAAAGAATATTGCTGGTTCAAAGGGAATACACATTTTTTAGACCTTTGGGCATAGATCCAAATTGCTCACATGAATGATTGGATCAGCCCACAGCTGTATGAACAATGAATTAGTGTTGTTTATACATATCACCAATCCAGAGATTAAAGACATCCTCAAGCCTTCCCTGCATTATGCCTCCCCACAAACAGGCTCCCTAGGCAAAAATCTCTCTCTCTCTCTCTCTCTCTCTCTCTCTCTCTCTCTCTCTCTCTCTCTCTCTCTCTCTCTCTCTCTCTTTCTCTCTCTCTCTCTCTCTCTCTCTCTCTCACTCACTCATGCTAGCTGCTCTACCACATCTTCTCCAACATTTATCATCTTCCTGTTTTGTCATGTTAGGCAATCTGAAAGGTGTGATATGGTATCTCAAAGCTGTTTTGATTTGCATCTCTCTAATCAACAGTGATTTAGAGCATTTTCTCTTATATTATTATATATATTATTATATATATATATATTAAATAGTTTTAATTTATTCCTCTGAAAACTGCCTGTTCATATCCTTTGACTAACTATCAATTGAGGAATGACTTGTATTCTTGTACATTTGACTCAGTTCTCCATATATTTTAGAAATGAAGCCTTTATCACAGACACTAGTTGCAAAAATTCTTTTCCAGTTTTCTGCTTCCCTCCTAATCTTGATTGCATTGGGTTTGGTTGTGCAAAAGCTTTTCAACTTAATGTAATTAAAATTATCCATTTAGCCCTTCATAATGTTTTCTATCTCTTGCTTAGTGAAAAATTCTTCCCTTCTCCATAAATATGATAGATACACTATTCCTTGCTCCACTAATTTGTTTATAGTATCTATCTTTATACCTAGATCATGTACCCATTTGGACTTTATTCTTGTGTAAGGTGTCAGCATTGGTCTATATCAAGTTTCCACCACACTGTTATCCAGTTTGTTGAACAGTGAGTTCTTATTCCAGAAGATGGGGTCCTTTGGTTTATCAAATAGTACACTGCTATATTCATTGACTACTGGGTCTTGAGTACCTAACCTATTCCACTTATCTATCCTTCTGTTTATTAGCCAGTACCAAGGGGTTTTGATAATTGCTGGTTTATAGTACAATTTGAGATCAAGAAGAGTTAAGCCACCTTCCCTTGAATTTTTTTCATTAGTTCCCTTGATATTCTGGACCTTTAGTTCTTCCAGATGAATTGTAATATTATTTTTTTCTAGCTCTAGAAAATAATTATTTAATAGTTTGATTGATAAGGCACTGAATAAGTAAATTAACTGAGATAGAATTGTCATTGTTATTATATTGGCTCAGCCTACCCACGAGCAACTGATGTTTTTCCATTTACTCAATCTGACTTTATTTGTGTGAAAAGCATTTTGTAATTGTGTTCATATAGTCTCTGGATTTGTTTTGGCAGTTCGACTCCCAAATATTTTATAGTGTCTACCCTAGCTTTAAATGGGATTTCTCTTTCTATCTCTTGTTGTTGGGCTTTGTTAGTAATATATAGAAATGCAGAAGATTTGTGTGGGTTTATTTTGTAACTTGAAATTTTGCCAAATTTGTTTACTGTTTGAAGTAGTTTTTTTTTTTTTTTACTTGATTCTCTGGGATTCTCTCAGTATATCATTATATCATCTGCAAAGGGTGATAACTTAGTTTCTTCTTTGCTTATTCTAATTCCTTCAATTTCTTTTTCTTCTCTTATTGCTAGAGTTAGCATTTCTACTACCATGTTGAATAACAGTGATGATAATGAACATCCTTGTTTCACCTCTGATCTTATTGGAAATATATCTAGCTTATTCCCATCACATTTGATGCTTGCTGAAGGTTTTAGGTAAATATTCATCATTTTATGAAAAGTTCCATTTATTCCTATGCTCTCCAGTGTTTTCAATAGGAATGAGTGTTGTATTTTTGTCAAAACCTTTTCCTGCACTTATTGAGATAATCATGTGGTTTCTATTAGTTTTGTTGTTGATACGATCAATAATGCTGATAATTTTCCTCATACTGAACCAGCCCTGCATTCCTGGTAAAAATTTTACCTGATCATAATGTACTATTCTCGTGATAAGTTGCTGTATTCTCTTTGCTAAAATCTTATTTAAATTTTGTGCATACATATTCATTAGAGAAATTCGTCTATAATTTTCTTTCTCTGTTTAGGCTCTTCCAGGTTTAGGTATAAAAATCATATTTGTATCATAAAAAGAATTTTGGAGGATTCCTTCTTCTCCAATTTTCTCAAAAAGTCTACACATTTTTGGAATTAACTGTTCTTTAAATATTTGATGGAATTCACTTGTAAATCCATCTGGCCCTGGAGATTTTTTTTCCTAAGGAGTTCATTGGTGGCTTGTTCAATTTCTTTTTCTGAGGTGCAATTATTTAAGTATTCAACTTCCTCTTCTGTTAATCTGGGCAATTTATATTTTTAAAAATGATCATCCATCTCATTTAGATTGTCGAATTAATGGGCACACAGTTGGGCAAAGTAATTTCTAATTATTCTTTTAATTTCTTCCTCATTGGAGGTGAGTTCACCTTTGGTAATTTGGTTTATTCTTTCCTTTTTTTAATCAAATTGAGCAAAGGTTTATCAATTTTATTGTTTTTTTCATAAAACTAAGTCTTGGTTTTATGTATTAGTTCCCTTAACTTCTCCTCTAAGAATCTGGATGCTATACCACTTGGAGCACATATGTTTAGTAATGATATTTCTCCATTGTCTATGGTGCCTTTGAACAGAATATAGTTTCCTTCCTTATCTCTTTTGATTAGATCTACTTCTGCTTTTGCTTTGTCTGTTATTAGGATTGCTGTTCCTGCTCTTTTTTTTGCATCACCTGAAGCACAATACATTCTGTTCCAACCTTTCACCTTTACCCTGTGTGTATCCCACAGTTTCAGATATGTTTCTTGTAAACAACATATTGTTGGATTATGGTTTTTAATCCATTCCGCTATTCTTCTCTGTTTTATGGGAGAGTTCATCCCATTCACATTCACAGTTATGATTACTACCTGTGTCTTTCCCTCCATCCTCTTTCCCCCATTTTGTGCTTTTAGTTCTCTTTTCTCCCTTCCCCTCCACAATAGACTTTTAATTTTTGACCACCACCTTCCATAGCCTTCCATTCCTTCTTTCAGCTCCCCTCACTTTAACTTCCCTTTACTCTTACTACTTCTTCCCTCCCTTTCAGCCTCCCTTCCCTTTTCTTTCCCCCTTCCCCTCTTACTGCCACTAGATTTATATACTTAATTCAGCTTATTCCCTCCTGGAACCAAATCAGATGAGAGTAAATATCAAACAATGTTCATCTTCTTCCCCTCTTTCCCTGTACTGTAATATAATTTTCTGCCCCCTCCTGTGATGTAATTTACCATTTTCTGCCTTGTCCTTTTCACAGCTCTTGTTACAATCCCTTTACACCCTTAAATCATATTTTTATCATCACATCATTTACTTTATACTTGCTCTCTCTATCAATGTATATCCCTTTTATATTTCATAATAAATATATACGTCTCAAGATTAGCAAATATCATCTTACCTTATAGGGATGTAAGCAGTTTTCCAGTGTTGAGTAGCAAGTTTTGTTCTCCCCCTGCCCCCATTTACCTTTTTATGCCTATCTTGAGACCTGCATTTGAAGATCTAATTTTCTGTTGAGTTGTGGCCTTTTTATCAGGAAGTTCTCGAAACCCTTATTTCACTGAATGTCTATCTCCTTGCCTGAAATATTATACTGAACTTTGCTCGGCAATTGATCCTTGGTTGTAGTCCCAGTTCCACTGCCTTACTGAAAATCAGATTCCAATTCCTTCGATCTTTTAATCCAGAAGCTGCAAGTTCCTGTGTGATCCTGACTGTAGTTTCTCGATATTTTTATGGTTTCTTTCTGTCTGCCTGTAGTATTTTCTCGTTCATTTGATAGTTCTTGAATTTGGCAATGGTATTCCTTGGTGTTTTTAGTTTGGGATCGCCTTAGGGAGGTGAACAGTGAAGTTTTTCGATGACTATTTTGCCCTCTGGGTCTAGGACTTCTGGGCAGTTTTGTTAGATGATTTCATGGAAGATATTGTCCAGGCTCCTTTTGTTCATCATGGCTTTCTGTAGGCCAATAAATCTTAGATTTTCTCTCCTGGATCTATTTTCCAGGTCAGTTGGTTTTTTCTTTTTTCATTTAGATAGTATACATTTTCTTGTATATTTTCATTCCTTAGATTTTTTTTGACTGATTCTTGATGTCTCATAGAGTCATTAGCTTCTATTTGCCCAATTCTAATTTTTATCAAGTGGTTTTCTTCTGTTAATTTTTGCATCTCATTTTCTATCTGTCCAATTCTGCTTTTTAAGGATTTATTTTCTCCAGTTAATTTTTGTAGGTCCTTTTCCATATGTCCAATTTTCCCAGTTAGGTTTTGTGCTTCCATTTCCATTTGTCCAATTTTCCTTTTTTAAGGAGCTGTCTCTTCAGTGAATTCTTTTTTCATTCTTTTAAAATCAGTGGCCAGTTTTACTTCTGTTTCTCTAACTTTGTTTTTAAAGTCTTTCTTCAGCTCTTCCAAGAGTGCTCTTTGTGCTTATAACCAGTTCTTAGTCCCTTCTGATGTTTCAGATGGGAGTACAGTCTCAATGCTGACTTGTTTGGTATTCGTGTTTTGGTCCTTGTCCCCATAGAAAGATTCTGTCGTCTTTTCTTTACTGCATTGCTTTTTACTCATGATGATAAGGCTTTCGGTGTTGTGGCCTCTTGTTCTTTCAGCTAGAAGTTAAAGTGCTGTAGTTTACCTAGTGCTGAGCTGGCCGATATGAAAAAGTGGAGATCAGGTGAGGTCTTTTTTTGTTTCCCCAGATTTACCCTGGAGCTAGCTTGTTAATTGTGAGGGAGGGATGGTCTGACCACAGGATGTCTCCTCTGCTGAGCAATTGCATAGGCAAGCTCAGAGGTTGGTGATCCTGGTTACCCTAGTGTCTTCCTAATTCCTCTGGAGTGCTGAGACGTGCCTGGGGTTCTAGTGTTGGTGGTTGCAGGGCTGCATACCCTGGGGCTCTGGATCTCCTCACGGTTTGCTGAGATGGGGCTCTCTGGGACATCTCTGGTCCTCCACTGGTACCTTTCCTCCACAGCAAGAGCGATCCTCCTTAGCAATTTTCCTAGACTCACATGCTAAGAGACTATTTGCCCCTTCTGTTGATCCTACTGTTCCAGGATTTTTCTGGGGAAATATTTTATGGTTTTTTCAAGGTCACCAAGGGGAGGAGGAGAGAGTATTTACCCATCAATCTGCCATTTTGGCTCCCAGAAGTTCAAGTAGGCGACTTATCTGAGGACTGATGGTCTCAAGAGCAATAACTGTAGATTCCTGGGGCTCTTCAGCTCTCACTTTCTCGGTTCAGCTGGACTCCTGTCCTGAGCTCATAGGCCTGAGATTCTGCAGTATATCTACTGCCTCAGACCACCTGGGGCTTCCTGTTCAGCCCTGCCACCTCAGGGACACGATGGTACAGCTGCGAGCTATGCATTGTGTGTTCCTCCCCTGCCTTGGAACAAAACCTTCCCATTGACCTTTGAGTCTGTCCTGGGCTGTGAATCTGCCACAGTCTGTTTCCAATTGGATTCTGCCCCTGCAATATTTGGTCAGGTTCTCTTTTTAAAGGTATCTGAAGGAGTTTATCTGACAGATTAGATGAGTAGTTGCTCTCACTCTGCCATCTTGACTCCACCCCACCCCACCCCACTCCCCAGGATCTTTTCTATACATTGTTACAAAGCAAGGGAGGGAGAAAGCAGTTGGGAGAAAAAGACATTTGTCTCAATGGGGAAAATGGGTTTCTGAATATGAGCCATTTTCCACACAATACATAGTATAAGGAAACCATGCTACATTCACAACCAGAGAGTCACTGGCCTTGGAGGTATTTTGTTGTACTTCAGAGGAAAGGAGACAGATTTACTCTGATAGACATTGGCTTGAGATTCCAAAGAAAGTGAATTTTATTTGAATATTGATTGGCATTTCACAAAGAAGGGTAAAACAGAGTCAATAGATGTGACTGTTCATTTACAATTGTAGTGTAAGTTTTTGGAAAATGGCATTACTTATGTTCAAAAAAGGAATATACAGTGTCCCTCTCACCGTTCCCATAGTTATACCCACCATTCTCCATAACAGTGGAGTTGAACTAATACATAGAAATGGATTACAAATTACGATTATCTTTACTGTATAGTATTTTTATTTATTTGTTAGCAATTTCTAAATTACATTTTAATTTTGTCCAAACTGCACTGCAGGACTGTAGCTGGCTGCATTATGCCCATGAGCTGCATGTTTGATACCTCTGAAGGTAGGTGTCTTAGAGATATATATGAACAGCTGTCTTCATTCCCTTCTTTAAAGTTTTCCTCATCAGATTCAGGTGCTACTAGGAGAATGTGATTTTGATAGTCCTTGTTAGGTATACTCCATCCATGGCTAAGAATTCAGCATTCCTAAACCTTTATTTGTAGCCCAGATACAAATCCCATTCCAAGACATTATATCTTTGCCTGGTTGTGTATTTCTCTAGGCTTATGTTTGTATACAGAAGTCTCTTCTCTTAGGAGTAGATGTAATAAAATACCATTGTACTCTGAAGTCCTTCAGTGTCTTGATTGAAACTTCCTATTTCCTGTCAGAGCTTTCTAGGTATCATAAGTTTCTATATGTGTCCATTTTATTTATACCTGTATATCTACATTTTGTTGCCTCCAATAGAATGCAATTCTCTTCAGGGGAGAGGTTTCTTCCTATCTTTTCTTGAGTCCTTAGCACCAAGCACAGTGTCTGGCACATACGAGTTTCTTAATAAATATTTGTTGAGTTATAGAGCAAAATTTTTAATAACTGGCAGTTGAGTAATTGAATGACCTAAACTTAGGAAGAATATTTTTCTGAGAATTTTGATCTCTTGAAATCCTCTAGCTTCCTATGTATTCTTTTTTACTGCAGTTATGAGCAAGGTAGGAGGAAAAAGAAATTATAAGACTACGTCCTGTTGAAATAAGAGGTGTTTGCAACCAGAATTGATTGAACTAAGCACTGGACCTTTGAAAGAAAGGAAAGGGAGTAATAAAAGAAACCAGTCATAATGTGAGAACTGCCTTGGGTTAATGAGGGGGTACCATTTAGGTTGCCATGAAGTCCTTGGCCCCAACAGAGGGTATCTGGGGAGTGTCTGGTGTTGCCATGTTCTTTATAATGAGGCCTCTAGGGAGATAAGGGTGTGGTAATGGGAAACTGAGAGTGAAGGGAGAAAACATTAACAGAGAGGCCCTTGAGAATAAGAGATGGAACTGCAGAGCCCATGAGTTCCCACCCACTTCCAGAGCCAACTCCAGATAACAGGCACCATAAATATACCCATTCTGCCTTTTGTCAGGGTACTGCAGCATAAAGATAGAGGAAGTGCACTGTGCTCTCTCTCATTCCCTCTATACTCATTCTCTCCACTTCATCTCTAACCTGTAATCTTTAAAAGCTGCATGTTTGGGGATAATATTTTGAAACAGACTCTCCTATATGGATTATAGCCAAGGTAGGAATCTCCCTCTTAAAGTTTATGGAAGATCAGCAATGCTTTGCTAAATTGAGTGAATTTTAAATGGTGCAGGAGTGGGGAGTGGTCTGAGTGTCTGGTAGTTCTTTTCAAAAGTGTTTTACTTTTGGGTCTACCCTACACAATGGGAATGTTGACGACTGGGTGAGAATTGCAAGCCTTCTCCAGAAATAAGATCAAGTGACCATTCCTTTGCTTGAAATGTATGTGAGGGTTGGAGTGGGAGGCTCAATCACAGGGATGAAGTAGAGTGTAAGTCCCTGCGACACCCAAAAGAGGATAGAGTCCTGGGGGTCAAAATAAATGATATTTTTCCAATTGTTTTAGCTTTCCTCTCCTTCATTCCAAAGGCAGATACATACTGAATTATATCAGGCTATTGAAGATAAAATGTATCTTTAGGTAAAGTAAGAAGTGTTTTTCTGATCATTTTACGTCTTGGTTTTCAATCGTTCATCCAGATAGATAGCATGTGCCTTTAATGGCTTAATCTTTGTCTCCTCTCAATTCTATTAAATTTGGAAAAATTATAAAACCTATGGAATTTCAAAGTTCAAAGAGCTATATAAGATAATAATCAGGCAAAGATTTCTTTATTTTTTTAATTTGTTTAATTTTCAGTTTGGAGAACAAAACAAGCAATACCACAACACAGTATAATTTTAAAAAAGATGATTGTCCATGAAACTGCAAATCTTCCATGAGGAGTTTGCTATTCCCTCCAAATGTACAAGAAAGGTATCAAGTAAATTACTTTTTTCCATCCCTCTTGCCCCTTCAAGATATGGCTAACACTGGACACAAATAGGTATAGATAAGTAAAATTATTCTACACATCCTTCTGTTCATCAGTTCTTTCTTCACATGGTCTTTTTTTTAATTTGTGTATTTGGAATAGTCGAAATGAGGTAGTTGCTCAAAGTCGTTCTTAAAATAATATTGATTTTACTGTGTACGATGTTTGCTTGATTCTGTTCACTTTACTCTTCATCTTTTCGTACAAGTCTTCTCATGTTTTCTAAGATGAATGATCTCATCATTTCTTATAGCACAGTAGTATTGTTTCATAACTATACTTCACAACTCGTTCAGACATCCCCTAATTGATGAGAGTCTTTGCAATTTCTAGTTCTTTGCCACCACAAATAGAACTGCTACAAAATTTCCATTCACATTCAATATTATAATTACTATTGGTAAAGTTCCCTCCATCTTATTTTGATTCACTATATTCTTTTTCAGCCTCTTTTTACCCTTTATTTATTACCTTATCTTCTCTCCTATCCTCCCACCTTGTGCTTCACCAACTACTCCAAGAGTCCCCTCATCCTCTCCTTCCACCCACACCCCCAATCTCAATCCACACACACACCTCCAGTACTCCTTCCCTTGTATCCTCCTACCCTTCCAAATTCAAATCCATACACCACTCTAAAATTCCCTCCTCTACCCTGTACCCAAGTTTTCTCACCTTTCTACATGTTCACAAAACTTCATCCTTCAAGATGCACATGCTATTTCTTCTTCAACCCAGAGGAGAATAAGATTCCAACATTACCGGCTCTCCATCCGCACCTGCTCCCTCTTTATTAGTTCTTCCTTTTATGATCCATTTTTAAAATATAACTTCTCCCTTTTACCTTTTCCTACCAATTATCACCACCTCATATAAAACTCAGGACCAACATTTCTTTTTAACTAGCTTTCTTATGATGACACTTTTAAGAAAATCGATTTTGTATGTGTGTGTGAGTGAGTGTGTAAGTCTTATAACTATTTTTCAATGTTTTCCTTATAGTTTTATGGATTTTTCATATTTGAATTTCCCATTGAGATTTGGCCTTTTTGTTACAGATACCTAAAAGTTCATTGAATATCCTTTTTTTTTTCTTTCAGGGTTAGACTCAACTTTCCTAGTTAAATAATTCTTGCGTGCAACCCTAGCTCTTTTGGTCTTTGAAATATCTTCCAAGACCAACAGTCCTTTGGAGTAGAGGCTATTTGGTCTTATAAATACTGACTGTATTTTCAGAGTATTTTAATAAGTTGTTGTTGTTGTTTTTCTCGTTACTTACTATATTTCTTCCTTAGCCAGGGAGTTTTAAAACTTGGCTATGACATTCCTGTAAGTTTTCCTCCTGGAATCCCCTTGAGGCGGTAAATGGTAGGTTTGTTTTCTGTTTCTACTTTTCTCTCTTGTTCCAGAACTATAGGACAATTTTCCTTAATAACTTCTTGGAATATTGTATCTAGGTACTTTTTTTATAGTTTTATTTCTTTACTTTTAGATTGTGACATTCATTTCCACAAAATTTTGAGTTCCAATTTTTCTCCCCATCTTTCCCCTCCCCCCATCCCATAGCACCTTGCATTTTGATTACCCCTTCCCTCAATGTGCCCTCCTTTCTATCGCACCCCACCCTTCCCTTATCCCCATCTTCTCTCTTTTCTTGTAGGGCAAGATAAATTTCTATACACCAATACCTGTATTTCTTGTTTCCCAGTTGTACGCAATAACAATTGTCAACATTCGTTTCCAATACTTTGAATTCCAACCTCTCTCCCTTCCTCCCTCCCCACCCATCCCCACTGAGAAGGTAAGCAATTCAATACAGACTATAGAAGTATCATTTTGCCCCACATTTATTCTATTCTCTCATTTGACCTTATCCCTTCCCAATAGTGTTTACTTCTAATTACTCCCTTTTCCCATTTTCCCTCCCTTCTATCACCCGGCTCATCCTAGTTGTTCCCTTCTCCCCCACTTTCCTGCATTGTAAGGCAGATTTTCATACACAATTGAGTGAGCATGTTATTCCCCCCTTAAGCCGTATGTGAAGAAAGTAAGCTTCACTTTTCCCCTCTCACCTCCTCCCTTTTTTTCCTCCATTGAAAAAAATTTTCTTATCTCTTTTATGATTTGCCCCATTCCATTTCTCCCTTCCTCCTCCCAATATATTCTTCTTTTATCCCTTAATTTTATTTTTATAGATATTATCCCTTCTGATTCAATTCAACCTCTGCTTTGTGTGTGTGTGTGTGTGTGTGTGTGTGTGTGTGTGTATCATCCATCCACCTACCCAAATACTGAAAAAGGTCTCAAAAATTACAAATATTATCTTACCATGCAGGAATATAAGCAGTTCAGCTTTAGAAAGTCTTGTATGATGTCTCTTTCCTATTTATCTTTTTTATGCTTCTCTTGATTCTTGTGTTTGAAAGTCAAATTTTCTCTTCAGCTCTGATCTTTTCATCAAGAATGCTTGAAAGTCCTCTACATCATTGAATGGCCATTTTTTTTCTCTGAAGTATTATACTCACTTTTGCTGGGTAGGTGATTCTTGATTTTAATCGTGGTTCCTTTGACTTCTGTAATATCCTATTCCAAGTCTTTTGATCCTTTAATGTAGAAGCTGCTAGATTCTGTGTTATCCTGATTGTATTTCCACAATACTAGAATTGTTTCTTTCTAGCTGCTTGCAATATTTTCTCCTTGATCTGGGAACTTTGAAATTTGGCCACACTATTCCTAAGAGTTTCTCCTTTTGGGTCTCTTTCAGGAGGTGATTGGTGGATTCTTTCAATATTTATTTTGCCCTCTGGTTCTAGAATAGCAGGGCAGTTTTCCTTGATAATTTCATGAAAGATAATGTCTAGGTTCTTTTTTTGACCATGGCTTTCAGATAGTCCCATAATTTTTAAATTGTCCCTCCTGGATCTATTTTCCAGATAAGTTGTCTTTCCAATGAGATATTTCACATTATCTTAATTTTTCAGTCCTTTGGTTTTGTTTTGTAACTTCTTGGTTTATCATATAGTCATTCACTTCCCTGAACTCCACTCTCATTTTTAAAGAACTATTTTCTTCAGTGAGCTTTTGAACCTCCTTTTCCATTTGGCTAATTCTGCTTTTTTTAAAGCCTTCTTCTCCTCATTAGCTTTTTGGACTTCTTTTTCTGATTGAGTTAGCTAATTTTTAAAGGAATTATTTTCCTCAGCATTTTTTGGAGTCTCCTTTAGCAAGGAGTGCTACTGACTCACTTTTCAAGCTTTTCTATGATCTGAACCCATTGCATATTCATTTTGGAGACACTGGATGCAGAAGCCTTGACTTCTTTGGACAGTATGCATGGTTCTTCCTCATCTGAAAGAATGGAAGAAAATACCTGTTCACCAAGAAAGTAACCTTCTTTGGTCTTATTTTTTCCCTTCTTTGGGCATTTTCTTAACCAGTTACTTGACTTCTGAATCTTTTGTCAAGAAGAGGGTTCTACTGCTCCTTCTCACTCCAGGACCATGCTCAGGGTTAAGATTTATATCAGTTGCTCAATTCCCCCAGGGACTTTAGGTAGGGTCTGGCTGCCACTCAGGGTTGAGGTTCAGATCAACTGTTCAATTCCCCCAGGGGTTTTAGGCCAAGTGTTTCACAAATGGACATGTACTGCTGCTCCCACCCCTGCTGCTACCTGCCGCCTGAGGCCTGTGCTGAGTGGGACCCTGCTTCCCTCTCACCCAGTGGGGAAAGCCCCCTTACTGATCTTTGAAGCTTCCTTTGGCACTTGTGGGTTGAGGTATCTGAGACCCTCCCTACTGGGAATTCTGCCCTGAAGGCTTTTTCCAGGCCTGTTCCTCCCAGTGCTGCATGGCCAGGGCTAGGTTCCACTCTGTTCAGCATCCCATGGGATAGACCTTTCCTGTCAGCCCTCCAGGTTACCTTTGGCTGGAAATCTCTTTCATTCTGTCATTCTGTGGATTCTGCTGCACTAGTATTTTTTGAGAGTTATTTTGTTTGTATTTTATGGGCTTTGGGGGAAATGCTAGAATAAGAGCATCTTTGTACTCTGCCATCTTGGCTCTGCCCCCTAGATACCTTTTTTGATTGTAACTTTCAGATGGTCTGAAAATCCTTATATTGTCTCTTCTTGATCTATTCTCTAGATCAGTTGTTTTTCTAATGAGATCTTTCAGATTCTCTTCTATTTTTTACTTTATATATTGTATCTTGATGTCTTATAATATCATTCAGTTCCACTTGTCTCATTCTAGTTTTCAAAGATTTAATTTCTTCCTTAAGATTTTGGACCACTTTTTTCCAATTTGTTAACTTCTTAAAAATAATTCTCTGGAATTGTTTTAATTTTTTCCTACTTTTTGCTCAGTCTCTTTTATTTGATTTTTTAAATTCTTTTTTAATTTCTTTCAAGAATTCTTGTTGGGTTTGTGTACCTTCTTCCATTTGTTATATAGTTTGTGGCAGTTGATAAACTGAAAAATTTACCACTCTGCCCTTGTTCTAAGCCTCTTACAGCTCAGTTTTTCCCCTGAAGTATTATTCTCAGTTTTCCTGGGTAGGTGATTCTTGGTTTTAAACCTAGTTCCTTTGACTTCTGGAATATCATATTCCAAGTCCTGCAATCCCTTAATGTAGAAGCTGCTAGATCTTGTTTTATCTTGATTATATTACCACAATGCTCAAATTGTTTCTTTCTAGCTGCTTGCAATATTTTCTCCTTGACCTGGGAACTCTGGAATTTGGCTACAATATTCCTAGTAGTTTCTCCTTTCTATTTTTTCATTTCTTTGGTTTGTTTTGTAATTTCTTGGTTTCTCATAAAGTTGTTAGCTTTCATCTTCTCCATTCTAATTCTTAAAGAACTATTTTCTTAAGTGAGCTTTTGAATCTCCTTTTCCATTTGGGTAATTATGCTTTTTAAAGCATTCTTCCTCTCATTGACTTTTTGGACATCTTTTGCCATTTGATTTAAGTCTATTTTTACGGGTGTTATTTTCTTCAGCATTTTTTTGAGTCTCCTTTAGCAAGCTGTTGACTTGCTTTTCTTGCATTGCTCTCATTTCTCTTCCCAATTTTTCCTCCACCTCTGTTACCTGATGTTCTAGATCCTTTTTGAGCTCTTTCATGGTCTGAGATCATTACATATTTATTTTGGAGATTTTGGATGCAAAATTCTTGACTTTTATGTCTTCCTCTAATGATACACTTCCCCATTGGAAAGGATGGAAGAAAATGCTTATTCACCAAGAAAATAACCTTCTATAGTCTTATTTTGTTTCACTATTTTGGGCATTTCCCCAGCCAATTAGTTGACTTTTGAGGAGGGTATATTCTAGGGACTTGTCAGTTCTTCGTTCCTCCAATGTGCCACAATCAAGGGAGTGGAGTTTGTCCCTCTCCTGGCCTGTGCACTGGTCTGGAAGCAACCAAATTTGTTCTGCCTATTATGTGTGAGTAGAACTCCCTTTCCACAACTGCTTCCAGTTTCACCATGCCAGTGCACTCATTCTCACCTCAAGGCCACCACTCAGGGCTGAGATGCAGATCAGCCCCTCAATTCCCCCAGGGTCTTTAGGCAGAGAGCTCCAAAAATGGATGCTGCTACTGCAATGGCTGCTGCTGATGGGATCAGACAGTGTTCCCTTCTCACCCAGGTAAAAAAGTTTTCTCACTGACCTTTGAAGCTGTCTTTGTGTTTGTGGGTTGAGGAATCTGGGAACTGCAGTTGCTGCCAGGGATTCCACCCCCTGAGGCCTGCTCAGGTCCTATCCCTACCATGATGCATGGTCAACGTGGGCTGTGCTCTTTTCCATCCTTGGTGTGATAGACCTTTCTTGTTGGCCGTCCAGGCTGTCTTGGGCTGTAAATCTCTCACTCTGTCATTTTGTGTCTTCTTCTGCTGTAGAATTAGTTTAGAGTAATTTTTATAGGTATTTTATGGGCTATGGTGGAGAACTTTTACAGGCCCATCCTCCTGCTCTGCCATCTTGGCTCTGTCCCCAACAAACAAACTTCTTTGACAGTGGGGTTAGGATCCCAGGCCTGCACTCAAAAAGGCCATTCTCTCCTTTGTGGCTACCAGTGTGGTCCCCTACTCTCAGGCTTCTAATGAAAGAACTCAAAGATATATAAGGACAGAGTCAAACATAGGTGTTGATGTGAGATAATATCAGATCAATTACATGCAGTTTCTAACAGACTAAAAAGTCATGATTAGGATTGGATGGCAGTTGAATCCTTCTACAATATGGCAGAGTGAGGGGAGTGAAGAAGACCAATTCTTCAGTTACTCGGTGTCTTTTTACCCCTTAACTTGCTGCTGGTGCAAGCGCCTATGTTAATAAACACAATTTTAAAACTTTACTACTTGTTCCTTTCATTGTCACCATTCATGGTCTCCCTTGGAGGACTGAGTCTGAGGAAGGGAGTCACCAGATGCTACTATCCTGTTACTGCTTTATGTATTGAGGGAAACCATCACTTCCTCCCTTCAATCCCCATCCAGAACTCCTGAAATCCTCACCCTCCACCCACCACAAGTGTGCAGTCCAGGTCTTGGGTTGTCTCCTCTCTTCTGTCAGTGGGAAGAGATACAAGTCCCAAGTTCTTTAGAATCTTAATCCTTCTTGCCAGAGTCCAGCCTTCACCAGAAGGGATCTTACACTCAGAAAAGAGACAGACACTTTGGGTCCTTACTTAAAGCCTTTTGAGCTTGACATAACCTGTTAGCATTTTTATTCTTCTAGCATAACCTTTGGATAACACTAAGGCATCACAATAAGGCTTTAATTGAAGTGGTATATGTACACATAACTGTAATCCCTGATGAGTAAGAAGTTCAAATTATGTAAATTTATTACTGATCAAGGGATTAAAGAAGGCTTCTTTCTGAAATTGACTTTTGGTCTGGATTTAAATGATGAAGTAGGATTTTAATAGTTATGAAATGGTTTTATAGGAACAAGGAATTGTGAGAGCAGAGGTACAGTGGTGAAAGAGTCCAGGGTATATGCAGACTCATGTGAATACTCTATTATGGGGAGAAAATAGCTTAAATCTAGAAAGGTAGAATGAAATTGGAATGTGGTAAGAATTGAATGTTAGGTAAAGGGACTTTAAGTATGTCAGCAGGGAGCTATGAACAGATTTGGAACAGGGGAATACAGAAGAATCCCAGTGCAGAGGAAAAATATGTTAACAATGTGAAGGATGAATTGAAGCTCTTAATGAACTTATATTAACTGAGTCCTTCTGCTTGAATACACATTTTATGCATGTTGTTTTCCTTTGTACTCAAAGAGGACCAAAATGACATCATGATTTCAGAGTTTACTAACAAGTCCAACTGTAGCTGATCAAAATAATATATGAACATTTGGGATGGAAATGTGTCTAAATTTTGCAATAGTGAAATGACTGAAATAGTGGAATGGTATGGGTGATAACTTTTAAGTTGAACATAAATTGGATTTAAGTGAGACAGAATTGCATGAAATTGTGAGCCTCAGTCTCTCTTCCACAGTCCCCAGGAGCAATGGGAAAAAGAAAGACAAAATCTGGGACGTAGGAGAGTAGTGATGCTCTACTTAAGTAAAACATTAAAAATTAAATTGGCATTCATTGAAAAACAACAATTATAGACTAAACTCATATCTTTTCTAAGTCAGATTGTGAAGCAAAGTATTATCTATATACTGATCAAACAGGAAATATGAGTTTTTTTTTATTTGTGCCATTAGTAATTAGAAGTATTAACAATCCAAACAACAATGAACTTGTTGAGTTACCAAAGAACCAACATTTATTAATCATGTTCTATGTGCCAGGAAATATGCAATATACTGGGGATACAACAAGAGGCAAAAGGCAGTCCCTGTCCTCAAGGAACTTACAGTCTAATGGGGGAAACAACATGCAGACAAATATGCACAAATCAATGAATATAGAATTTAAATAGTAAATAATTAACAAAAGTAAAAGACTAGAATTAGGAGTGGTTGGGGAAGGCTGCCAGTAAAAAAAGGCATTTTAGTTGAGACTTAAAGGAAGCTAGGGTCAGTAGGTAAAGCAGAGCAGGACAAGCATTTCAGGAATGTGGGACGACCAAAGAAAATGCCTGGTCAGGAGACATGAAGTGTTTTGTTCCTGGATAAGCCAGGAGGCCAATGTCACTGGCTTGAAGAATCCATCTTGGGGAGTAAATTGTGCAAAAACTGGAAAGTTATGAGGTCTCTAGGTTATGAAGGACTTTTAGGAATTTTTATTGATCCTGAAGGCAATAGGGCACCATTGGTATTTACTGAATATATGGTGATATGTTTGAACCTACACTTTAGGGAAATCACTTAAGTGCCTGAATGAAGCATGGATTGGGGTTGGGGAGAACCTTGAGATAGGCAGATCCACAAGCAGGTTATTAAAATAGTTCAGGGATCAGGTGATGATGGGGTACACCACAGTGGTAGCAGTGGGAGGAGGGAAGAGGGCACAATAGAGATATTTTGTAAATATGAAATCAATAGACTTTGGTAACAAATTGGTTTGTGGGCAGGAAGGTGAGAGAGAGTGAGGAATCAAGGACGACTCCTAGATTGCAAGCCTGAGAAACTGGAAAGATGGTGTTTTCCTCTGAATAAGAGGGATGGTAGGAGAAAGGGAGGGTTTAAGGGGAAAGATATGAGTTCCTAACTTTGTACCTAATTCTATTTGATAAAACTAGACATTATGATTAGGATGACTATTAATATTTTTGCTGTTATAAATTAGTGAATGCATGAAAGCTATCAATTAGCATTTACTGTATTCCAAGTTCTAGAGTAAGAACAGAAGTTAGAAATAGAATACCAGCCCTTAGATAACTTATAGTCCAATTAGGAGAGACAGAAGACAAAGGTCAATGTTGGCCATGGAAGGGAGTTTTGGTCTGGGAAGTTACAGGCATTGGTTGAAGTAGTATTGCATATTATTTTCTTAACTCTTCTTACTTTACTTTGCATTAATTTGTATAAGTTTTCCTTAATTCTCTGTATTCATCAAATTTACCATTTCTTATGTCAAAGTGATATTTCTTGTATTCAGAAAGCATAACTTTTTAGCCATTCTCCAATCAGGGGATAGTCTCTTTGTTTCCACTTTTTTACCCCAAAAAGAACTCACACACACACACACAGAGGCATGCACATATGTGTGTGTGTGTGTGTGTGTGTGTATATATATATATATATATATACATGTATATATATATATATATATATATATATACATGTATATATATATATATATATATACACATACATATATATGTATGAGAGAGATTTTCTTTTTGATCTCCTTGTTGCAAATCTTATAAATAATATATATGTAAATATTATACACATATCTATATGCATACATTTCTGCATAATAAACATAACAGGAAATATATATTATCTCATTTGAGATTCTAACCAGCCCTACAAAAGAGTAATGTATGATTATAAATACTCAGATATTAAGTGACTTACCCAGGGTCACCTAGCTAGCAAGTGGTTGACTTAAGATTGAAACTCGTCTTGTGATAGCAAAAAGTCTTTTTCTCATAAACCAGATTCATTTAATTGTGTTCTTTTTATCCAAACATATTGTTAGGGCATGTGTGGAAGGTAGACTTATTTTTTACTTTGGAGAGGGAATCTTTGTACCCAGAGACTGGAAGGATACCCTTCCAAGTAAAGACTAGAACTCTAGAAGATCTGGGGCACGGGATTATAAAGGAATAACGATAATCTACAGGAAGAGTCTGAGTCATAGCTGGTAGTGCCCCCTCCCCTTTCCTGCCTGTAGTGTTTCTTTATAGTATGACTATTTTAGAGTTGTTTGTTAGTGGAAAAATCATTGATTACATTCCAGAAGCAAGTGGAAATTTAGAATTTAAGCAAAAATTGTAGAAATGAGTTGAGAAATGGGTAGCAATTCCAGGTAAATTAGGGGTGTAGGACACTGTTAGAACATTTGGGAGAAATAAAGAAGTAAAGACTTTTTTTTTCCTACCATGACTTAACAGCATTTATTTTGCATATGACTTGATATCAGAGCTCTTTAGAGTTTATACACTTATTCCAAAGATTCTGCCATAGCTGGGAAGTCTTTGAAATTACTTCAGCCTATGAAACATACTTTTTTTAGATTATTCTTTTTTAAATTTTAATTATTTGTTTTTAGTTTTCAACATTCCCTTCTAAAAGATTTTGTGTTCTAAATTTTCTCTCTAAATTCTCCCTCTTCTACTGCCTCCTCAAGATGGTATGTAACCTGATATAGGCAATATATGCACAAATTTATTAAACATTTTTCAACATTAGCCATATTGAAAAGAATTAAAACCAAAGGGAAAAACCACCAGAAAGAAGGAACCAAAAATAAAGAGAAAGTATGCTTTGATGTACATTCATACTCTATAGTTCTTTTTCTGGATGTGGGATAGCATTTTCCATCATGAGTGTTTTGGAATTTTCTTAGGTTCTTGTATTGCTGAGAAGAGTTGTCTATCAAAGTTGGTCATAGCACAATGCTGCTGTTATTGTGTACAATGTTCTCTTGGTTCTGCTCATTTCACTAAGCATCAGTTTTGTTTTTTTTTTAAGATTTATATTCATTTATTTGTTTTTAGTTTTCAACAATCATTTCCACAACATTTTGAGTTCCAAATTTCTCCCCATCTTTCCCCTCCCCCCTCCCTGAGAGGGTATGCATTCTGTTTACCCCTTTCCCCAGTCTGCTGTCCGTATCATTCCCCCACTTATCTCCTTCCCCTTTACTTCAATTTCTGTAACCCATTACCTGTATATCTTATTTCCCAGTTGCAATTAAAAACAATTTTTAAACATTTTTTAAAAGGTTGAGTTCTAAATTCTTTCCCCTCTTCCCTCCCTGCTCAGCTCCAGTGAGAAGGCAAGCAATTCAATATAGGTTATACATGTGTGGTTAGACAAAACACCTTCATAATAGTAATGTTGTGAAAGATTGACTATATTTCCCTCCATCTTATCCCGTCCCAAAATTATTCTATTTCCTCCTTTGACCCTGTCCCTTTTCTAAAGTGTTTCCTTCTTGCTAAAGTGTTTGCTTCTGACTACCTCCACCCCTAATCTGCCCTCCCTTCTATCATTCACCCCCACCTTATCCATTTCTCCCTTATCCAATTGTGTGTGTACGTAATTCTCTTCTTAAGCCAAATCCAATGTAAGGTTCACTCATTCCTTCTCAGCTCCCTCCTATTCCCCTCAATTGTAAAACCTTTTTCTTTTCTCTTTTATGTGTGATAATTTACCCCATTCTATCTCTCCCTTTCTCCTCCCAATATATTCCTTTCTCACCCCTTTATTTTATTTTTAGATATCATCCTTTCATTTTCAACTCACCTTTTGCCATCCAGGTATCTCTATATGTATGTATGTATGTATCTGTCTATCTGTCTATCTATCTATCTATCTATCTATCTATCTATCTATCTATCTATCTATCTATCTATCTATGTATCTAATATTTTCCTCCAACTACCTGAATACTGAGAAAGGTCTCATAAGTTAAAAATATCATCTTTCCATATAGCAATGTAAACAATTCACCTTTAATAATTCTCTTGTGATTTCTTTTTTATGTTTACCTTTTCATGTTACTCTTAATTCTTGTATTTGAAAGTCAAATTTTCTATTCAGGTCTGGTCTTTTCATCATGAATGCTTGAAAGTCCTCCTTTCATTGAATGTCCATTTATTCCTCTGAAGTATTATATTCAGTTTTGCTGGGTAGGCTTTAATCTCAGTTTTTAATTGGTTCTAGTTTTTAATCCTAGCTCCGCTGACCTCCAGGATATCATATTTCAAGACCTCTGATTCCTTATTGTAGAAGCTGCTAGAACTTGTGTTATCCTACTTGTATTTCCACAACGCTTGAATTGTTTCTTTATGACTGCTTAAAATATTTCCTCCTTAACCTGGAACTCTGGAATTTGTCTACAATATTCCTAGAAGTTTTCCTTTTAGAATCTCTTTCCAGAGGTGATCAGTGGATTATTTCCATGTCTAATTTACCCTCTGGCTCTAGAATATTAGGATAGTTTTCCTTGATAATTTCTTGAAAGATGATGTATAGGTTCTTTTCTTTATCATAGCTTTCAGTTGTCCAATAAATTTTAAATTATCTCCCCTGGATCTATTTTCCAGGTCCATGGTTTTTCCAATGAGATATTTCATATTGTCTTCTATTTTTTCACTCTTTTGGTTCTGTTTTATAATGTTTTGATTTCTCATAAAGTTGTCTCCCATTTGTTTCTTTCTAATTTTGAAGTAATTATTTTCTTCAGTGTGCTATTCGAATTCCTTGTACATTTCACAAATTCTGCTTTTTAAGGAATTCTCCTCATTGGCTTTTTGGTCTTCTTTTTCCTTTTGGGTTAGCTTTTTAAACTGTTATTTTCATCAGTATTTTTGGGGTATCTCCTTTTGAAAGATGTTGATTTAATGTTCATGATTTTCTTGCATCACTCACATTTCTGTTCCCACTTTTCCTTTTGCTTCTCTTACTTGATATTCAAAATTCTTTTTGAGTTTCTCTGTGGCCTGTGATGAATTCATATTCCTCTTGGAGACTTTTGATGCAGGAGCTTTGACTCTGCTGTCCTCTGCTTGTATGCTCTGATCTTCCTTATGACCAAAGTGAGATTCTATAACCTGAGTTCTTTTATGATGTTTACTCATCTTCCAGTCAGGCACTTGACTTTCTAACTCTTTGTCAAGGTAGTACTCTGTTTCCAGTGGTGGTACAGGTGGGGGTCAGTTCATATAAGTCTTGCCAGATTTTTCTGAAATCCACCTGCTCATAATTTTTTATGAAACAATAGCATTCCATTACATTCATATACCACAACATGTTCAATGTGATTGATGGGCGTCCCCTCAATTTCCAATTCCTTGCCACCACAGAAAAGCTTCCATAAATATTTTTGTGTATGTGAGTCCTTTTCCTTTTTTTTATGATCTCTTTGGAATACAGACCTAGAAGTGATAATGCTGGGTCAAAGGATATGCACAGTTTTATATCCCTTTGAGGATAGTTGAAAATTAGCCTCCAGAGTGGTAGGATCAGTACAAAACTTCTCTAACAGTGCTCCAGTTTTCCCCTATCTTCTCCAACATTTATCATTTTCCTGTTTTGTCATGTTAGCTAATCTGATAGGTGTAAACTGTTACCTTGTAATGCTAATGAGATTAAAGATCTTCCTCACACATTAGTAGGCCTGCTCATTAAGAAAAACTTGATTACAGGAGGCCCACACATTTTGTTAATTTCTAATGCTATGGTTCTCAAGGGTTGTGATGCCCTCTGGCTCTGAAACGTGTATATATACTCTGAGGTAATGTTTTGTTTTGGGATTATTTGTTTG